>NC_090646.1:311965393-312241715 GCF_040937935.1 Hyperolius riggenbachi | reverse complement strand
TTTCTATGTTTAAACAATTACACCATTGAAAAACTGGTTACGTTTGCAATCGAAAGAAAAATGACTATAGTTGAAGAAGTAATGGCCCCTAAACTATGTTCTGGGATGAAAGTTACAGCTTCAGTGAAATCCGTTTGCAAATCGGAGTGATAGATTAGAATCTAGAGCCAACGGTAAGTTTTCTATGTTAAACCATTACACCATTGAAAAACTGGTTACGTTTGCAATCGAAAGAAAAATGACTATAGTTGAAGAAGTAATGGCCCCTAAACTATGTTCTGGGATGAAAGTTACAGCTTCAGTGAAATCCGTTTGCAAATCGGAGTGATAGATTAGAATCTAGAGCCAACGGTAAGTTTTCTATGTTAAACCATTACACCATTGAAAAACTGGTTACGTTTGCAATTGAAAGAAAAATGACTATAGTTGAAGAAGTAATGGCCCCTAAACTATGTTCTGGGATGAAAGTTACAGCTTCAGTGAAATCCGTTTGCAAATCGGAGTGATAGATTAGAATCTAGAGCCAACGGTAAGTTTTCTATGTTAAACCATTACACCATTGAAAAACTGGTTACGTTTGCAATTGAAAGAAAAATGACTATAGTTGAAGAAGTAATGGCCCCTAAACTATGTTCTGGGATGAAAGTTACAGCTTCAGTGAAATCCGTTTGCAAATCGGAGTGATAGATTAGAATCTAGAGCCAACGGTAAGTTTTCTATGTTAAACCATTACACCATTGAAAAACTGGTTAAATTTGCAATTGAAAGAAAAATGACTATAGTTGAAGAAGTAATGGCCCCTAAACTATGTTCTAGGATGAAAGTTAATGCTTCAGTGAAATCCGTTTGCAAATCGGAGTGATAGATTAGAATCTAGAGCCAACGGTAAGTTTTCTATGTTAAACCATTACACCATTGAAAAACTGGTTACGTTTGCAATTGAAAGAAAAATGACTATAGTTGAAGAAGTAATGGCCCCTAAAATATGTTCTGGGATGATAGTTAATGCTTCAGTGAAATCCGTTTGCAAATCGGAGTGATAGATTCGAATCTAGAGCCAACGGTAAGTTTTCTATGTTAAACCATTACACCATTGAAAAACTGGTTACGTTTGCAATTGAAAGAAAAATGACTATAGTTGAAGAAGTAATGGCCCCTAAACTATGTTCTGGGATGAAAGTTACAGCTTCAGTGAAATCCGTTTGCAAATCGGAGTGATAGATTAGAATCTAGAGCCAACGGTAAGTTTTCTATGTTAAACCATTACACCATTGAAAAACTGGTTACGTTTGCAATTGACAGAAAAATGACTATAGTTGAAGAAGTAATGGCCCCTAAACTATGTTCTGGGATGAAAGTTACAGCTTCAGTGAAATCCGTTTGCAAATCGGAGTGATAGATTAGAATCTAGAGCCAACGGTAAGTTTTCTATGTTAAACCATTACACCATTGAAAAACTGGTTAAATTTGAAATTGAAAGAAAAATGACTATAGTTGAAGAAGTAATGGCCCCTAAACTATGTTCTAGGATGAAAGTTAATGCTTCAGTGAAATCCGTTTGCAAATCGGAGTGATAGATTAGAATCTAGAGCCAACGGTAAGTTTTCTATGTTACACCATTACACCATTGAAAAACTGGTTACGTTTGCAATTGAAAGAAAAATGACTATAGTTGAAGAAGTAATGGCCCCTAAACTATGTTCTGGGATGAAAGTTACAGCTTCAGTGAAATCCGTTTGCAAATCGGAGTGATAGATTAGAATCTAGAGCCAACGGTAAGTTTTCTATGTTAAACCATTACACCATTGAAAAACTGGTTACGTTTGCAATTGAAAGAAAAATGACATTGTGCTATTGGTATCTTTTTCCCATGCTATCTGACATCTAGACTTTTCTTCCGTATCTTCATTTTTTAGCCAAAGGTATATGTCTGAAATCAGTCCTTTATCTAGAGGCCCATTTCTACATCTGATCTCAAATGGGGCATACACCATCATTTCTTTATGTGGGTCAACAGTAGCCAGGTAGTCGAAGATTTGGGAGGCTCTAGAAAGTTCTGTAGGAGGCACCCCCCTCTCTGAATGAAACTGTCGCAGGGTCATCAGCCTGAAAGCTTTTGTGAATTTTCCTAGTGTTACAAGGCCCTTAGATATCCACCAGCTATAGCAATTGGTATGTAAACCCGGGGGAAAATCAGGACTCCCAAACAACTGGGACATAAGGCTAGTTCGAAGCTTAAGTTTACGGGTGTATCTGAGCCTAGTCCACAATCTCATGGAGTTGGCCAGAATTGGGGAGGAAATTTGTATTTTTTTAAGTGGGATTTTCGTTGCCCACATTAGGCCTTGAGCCGTGAATGGATGTACAAGGGACGATTCAAGATCGACCCACATAGGAGCCATAGTGCCATAATTAACCAAGGCTAGCTGGGCCAGCCTGGCTGCCCTATAGTAGTCTAACAGTATGGGGAGATTAAGACCTCCCTTCTCTTTAGGTCTTGCCAGGGTGGCATATTTTATTTTGGCTTTCCTTTTTGACCAAATAAATTGGATAATTTGTTTTTGTAGACTAGAAAGGTGGGCTGTATTTATTGGGATGGGCAAGACTCTAAACAGATATAGGATCCTGGGCAAGAGCGTCATTTTAATGGAGTGAATTTTACCTAGAAGAGATAAGGGGAATTTAGACCAAGTATCAAGGTCTGCTGACAATTTTCTGTATAGAGCGGGAAAATTAACATCATATAATTTATTTGGGTTCACCGGGAGATTAATTCCTAGGTAGCACAATGTCAGCAGCTAGATGGGGCCATTGTTGCTCCACCTTATTGAAGAATAGCCTTTTCTACTCTTCGATAGAAACGTCACTTAAGCTATTACATAGGGTCTACTATACACCAACAAGAATGCACGCCTTTTGCCCTCAGCAGTCTGATCTGTGTCCGAGAGGGTGCAATCAGAGAGGGACGTTATGGCACATGTGGTGGCAATGCCCAATAGCAAAGACTTTCTGGAGAGGTATCTGGGGCCGCATCTCTCTCATGTTTAGACTGTCAACATCCCCTGACCCATTGGTGGCCCTTCTAGGTAACAGACCTCGAAATGTCTCACCTTCAGAAAATAAACTCCTGCACCACGTTATGGCCCTGGCTAGAAGGCACATAGCATACAATTGGAAGTCTCGGACCCTCAATTCCAATCAAGTATTCACCATGCTTAATGGAGTAATGTTGTCAGAACACATTTTGGCTAAAGTATACGATAAGCTTGAATTTTTTATGACTATTTGGACACCTTGGATCGAGCTCCAAGATAATTTGGGACTGGAGTATACCCTGCATTCATTTTAATGAATACAGGTTCATCAGTACCCTGGCTGTGGGTCTATATGTTTATATGTATTCCAAACCAATAGATATAAATGTTTAGATGTGATTTTGGGGGTGGGCGGACCCCGGCGGACCAGATTATGCTTCATCAGCTTTTGGGTTGTTTGTGTCCTAGGGAGGTTTTCCTCCATGGGCACGGACACCTAGTTCTCTTTTCTATCCCCCCCTATCCTTTTCCTCCCCATGTTACCCCCGGAGGGATTCCATTGGCATGATGTGGTATCCCCACCCATGGGCCTCTCCCTGTATCCTCTATACCCCCCACTTCCTTTTCTTTCCCTTCCCCTTCTCTTTTTACCCACACTTCCCCTATTCTCTCTCTATCTTTTCTCTATCTTTTATGATTAAAATATTGAAAAACATATGCGTTTTGTTTTTCTGCAAGCAGTGTTTTGCATAATAAATCTTGACTGCAAGAAGATAAGTTCTTTAATACTAAGAATGTTTTCATGTACATTTCTACCTTGTATGATGTATTCATGCTTAGCACTCCCCTATGGGGGAAACACTGTTAATTATTTGTATGCAATCATTGTGAACTTGTTTTTCATATAATAAACACCCTTGAAACGAAAGAAAAATGACTATAGTTGAAGAAGTAATGGCCCCTAAACTATGTTCTGGGGTGAAAGTTACAGCTTCAGTGAAATCCGTTTGCAAATCGGAGTGATAGATTAGAATCTAGAGCCAACGGTAAGTTTTCTATGTTAAACCATCACACCATTGAAAAACTGGTTACGTTTGCAATTGAAAGAAAAATGACTATAGTTGAAGAAGTAATGGCCCCTAAACTATGTTCTGGGATGAAAGTTACAGCTTCAGTGAAATCCGTTTGCAAATCGGAGTGATAAATTAGAATCTAGAGCCAACGGTAAGTTTTCTATGTTAAACCATTACACCATTGAAAAACTGGTTACGTTTGCAATTGAAAGAAAAATGACTATAGTTGAAGAAGTAATGGCCCCTAAACTATGTTCTGGGATGAAAGTTACAGCTTCAGTGAAATCCGTTTGCAAATCGGAGTGATAGATTAGAATCTAGAGCCAACGGTAAGTTTTCTATGTTAAACCATTACACCATTGAAAAACTTGTTACGTTTGCAATTGAAAGAAAAATGACTATAGTTGAAGAAGTAATGGCCCCTAAACTATGTTCTGAGATGAAAGTTACAGCTTCAGTGAAATCCGTTTGCAAATCGGAGTGATAGATTCGAATCTAGAGCCAACGGTAAGTTTTCTATGTTAAACCATTACACCATTGAAAAACTGGTTACGTTTGCAATTGAAAGAAAAATGACTATAGTTGAAGAAGTAATGGCCCCTAAACTATGTTCTGGGATGAAAGTTACAGCTTCAGTGAAATCCGTTTGCAAATCGGAGTGATAGATTAGAATCTAGAGCCAACGGTAAGTTTTCTATGTTAAACCATTACACCATTGAAAAACTGGTTACGTTTGCAATTGAAAGAAAAATGACTATAGTTGAAGAAGTAATGGCCCCTAAACTATGTTCTGGGATGAAAGTTACAGCTTCAGTGAAATCCGTTTGCAAATCGGAGTGATAGATTAGAATCTAGAGCCAACGGTAAGTTTTCTATGTTAAACCATTACACCATTGAAAAACAGGTTACGTTTGCAATTGAAAGAAAAATGACTATAGTTGAAGAAGTAATGGCCCCTAAACTATGTTCTGGGATGAAAGTTACAGCTTCAGCGACATCCGTTTGCAAATCGGAGTGATAGATTAGAATCTAGAGCCAACGGTAAGTTTTCTATGTTAAACCATTACACCATTGAAAAACTGGTTACGTTTGCAATTGAAAGAAAAATGACTATAGTTGAAGAAGTAATGGCCCCTAAACTATGTTCTGGGATGAAAGTTACAGCTTCAGCGAAATCCGTTTGCAAATCGGAGTGATAGATTAGAATCTAGAGCCAACGGTAAGTTTTCTATGTTAAACCATTACACCATTGAAAAACTGGTTAAATTTGAAATTGAAAGAAAAATGACTATAGTTGAAGAAGTAATGGCCCCTAAACTATGTTCTAGGATGAAAGTTAATGCTTCAGTGAAATCCGTTTGCAAATCGGAGTGATAGATTAGAATCTAGAGCCAACGGTAAGTTTTCTATGTTAAACCATTACACCATTGAAAAACTGGTTACGTTTGCAATTGAAAGAAAAATGACTATAGTTGAAGAAGTAATGGCCCCTAAACTATGTTCTGGGATGAAAGTTACAGCTTCAGTGAAATCCGTTTGCAAATCGGAGTGATAGATTAGAATCTAGAGCCAACGGTAAGTTTTCTATGTTAAACCATTACACCATTGAAAAACTGGTTACGTTTGCAATTGAAAGAAAAATGACATTGTGCTATTGGTATCTTTTTCCCATGCTATCTGACATCTAGACTTTTCTTCCGTATCTTCATTTTTTAGCCAAAGGTATATGTCTGAAATCAGTCCTTTATCTAGAGGCCCATTTCTACATCTGATCTCAAATGGGGCATACACCATCATTTCTTTATGTGGGTCAACAGTAGCCAGGTAGTCGAAGATTTGGGAGGCTCTAGAAAGTTCTGTAGGAGGCACCCCCCTCTCTGAATGAAACTGTCGCAGGGTCATCAGCCTGAAAGCTTTTGTGAATTTTCCTAGTGTTACAAGGCCCTTAGATATCCACCAGCTATAGCAATTGGTATGTAAACCCGGGGGAAAATCAGGACTCCCAAACAACTGGGACATAAGGCTAGTTCGAAGCTTAAGTTTACGGGTGTATCTGAGCCTAGTCCACAATCTCATGGAGTTGGCCAGAATTGGGGAGGAAATTTGTATTTTTTTAAGTGGGATTTTCGTTGCCCACATTAGGCCTTGAGCCGTGAATGGATGTACAAGGGACGATTCAAGATCGACCCACATAGGAGCCATAGTGCCATAATTAACCAAGGCTAGCTGGGCCAGCCTGGCTGCCCTATAGTAGTCTAACAGTATGGGGAGATTAAGACCTCCCTTCTCTTTAGGTCTTGCCAGGGTGGCATATTTTATTTTGGCTTTCCTTTTTGACCAAATAAATTGGATAATTTGTTTTTGTAGACTAGAAAGGTGGGCTGTATTTATTGGGATGGGCAAGACTCTAAACAGATATAGGATCCTGGGCAAGAGCGTCATTTTAATGGAGTGAATTTTACCTAGAAGAGATAAGGGGAATTTAGACCAAGTATCAAGGTCTGCTGACAATTTTCTGTATAGAGCGGGAAAATTAACATCATATAATTTATTTGGGTTCACCGGGAGATTAATTCCTAGGTAGCACAATGTCAGCAGCTAGATGGGGCCATTGTTGCTCCACCTTATTGAAGAATAGCCTTTTCTACTCTTCGATAGAAACGTCACTTAAGCTATTACATAGGGTCTACTATACACCAACAAGAATGCACGCCTTTTGCCCTCAGCAGTCTGATCTGTGTCCGAGAGGGTGCAATCAGAGAGGGACGTTATGGCACATGTGGTGGCAATGCCCAATAGCAAAGACTTTCTGGAGAGGTATCTGGGGCCGCATCTCTCTCATGTTTAGACTGTCAACATCCCCTGACCCATTGGTGGCCCTTCTAGGTAACAGACCTCGAAATGTCTCACCTTCAGAAAATAAACTCCTGCACCACGTTATGGCCCTGGCTAGAAGGCACATAGCATACAATTGGAAGTCTCGGACCCTCAATTCCAATCAAGTATTCACCATGCTTAATGGAGTAATGTTGTCAGAACACATTTTGGCTAAAGTATACGATAAGCTTGAATTTTTTATGACTATTTGGACACCTTGGATCGAGCTCCAAGATAATTTGGGACTGGAGTATACCCTGCATTCATTTTAATGAATACAGGTTCATCAGTACCCTGGCTGTGGGTCTATATGTTTATATGTATTCCAAACCAATAGATATAAATGTTTAGATGTGATTTTGGGGGTGGGCGGACCCCGGCGGACCAGATTATGCTTCATCAGCTTTTGGGTTGTTTGTGTCCTAGGGAGGTTTTCCTCCATGGGCACGGACACCTCGTTCTCTTTTCTATCCCCCCCTATCCTTTTCCTCCCCATGTTACCCCCGGAGGGATTCCATTGGCATGATGTGGTATCCCCACCCATGGGCCTCTCCCTGTATCCTCTATACCCCCCACTTCCTTTTCTTTCCCTTCCCCTTCTCTTTTTACCCACACTTCCCCTATTCTCTCTCTATCTTTTCTCTATCTTTTATGATTAAAATATTGAAAAACATATGCGTTTTGTTTTTCTGCAAGCAGTGTTTTGCATAATAAATCTTGACTGCAAGAAGATAAGTTCTTTAATACTAAGAATGTTTTCATGTACATTTCTACCTTGTATGATGTATTCATGCTTAGCACTCCCCTATGGGGGAAACACTGTTAATTATTTGTATGCAATCATTGTGAACTTGTTTTTCATATAATAAACACCCTTGAAACGAAAGAAAAATGACTATAGTTGAAGAAGTAATGGCCCCTAAACTATGTTCTGGGGTGAAAGTTACAGCTTCAGTGAAATCCGTTTGCAAATCGGAGTGATAGATTAGAATCTAGAGCCAACGGTAAGTTTTCTATGTTAAACCATCACACCATTGAAAAACTGGTTACGTTTGCAATTGAAAGAAAAATGACTATAGTTGAAGAAGTAATGGCCCCTAAACTATGTTCTGGGATGAAAGTTACAGCTTCAGTGAAATCCGTTTGCAAATCGGAGTGATAAATTAGAATCTAGAGCCAACGGTAAGTTTTCTATGTTAAACCATTACACCATTGAAAAACTGGTTACGTTTGCAATTGAAAGAAAAATGACTATAGTTGAAGAAGTAATGGCCCCTAAACTATGTTCTGGGATGAAAGTTACAGCTTCAGTGAAATCCGTTTGCAAATCGGAGTGATAGATTAGAATCTAGAGCCAACGGTAAGTTTTCTATGTTAAACCATTACACCATTGAAAAACTTGTTACGTTTGCAATTGAAAGAAAAATGACTATAGTTGAAGAAGTAATGGCCCCTAAACTATGTTCTGAGATGAAAGTTACAGCTTCAGTGAAATCCGTTTGCAAATCGGAGTGATAGATTCGAATCTAGAGCCAACGGTAAGTTTTCTATGTTAAACCATTACACCATTGAAAAACTGGTTACGTTTGCAATTGAAAGAAAAATGACTATAGTTGAAGAAGTAATGGCCCCTAAACTATGTTCTGGGATGAAAGTTACAGCTTCAGTGAAATCCGTTTGCAAATCGGAGTGATAGATTAGAATCTAGAGCCAACGGTAAGTTTTCTATGTTAAACCATTACACCATTGAAAAACTGGTTACGTTTGCAATTGAAAGAAAAATGACTATAGTTGAAGAAGTAATGGCCCCTAAACTATGTTCTGGGATGAAAGTTACAGCTTCAGTGAAATCCGTTTGCAAATCGGAGTGATAGATTAGAATCTAGAGCCAACGGTAAGTTTTCTATGTTAAACCATTACACCATTGAAAAACAGGTTACGTTTGCAATTGAAAGAAAAATGACTATAGTTGAAGAAGTAATGGCCCCTAAACTATGTTCTGGGATGAAAGTTACAGCTTCAGCGACATCCGTTTGCAAATCGGAGTGATAGATTAGAATCTAGAGCCAACGGTAAGTTTTCTATGTTAAACCATTACACCATTGAAAAACTGGTTACGTTTGCAATTGAAAGAAAAATGACTATAGTTGAAGAAGTAATGGCCCCTAAACTATGTTCTGGGATGAAAGTTACAGCTTCAGCGAAATCCGTTTGCAAATCGGAGTGATAGATTAGAATCTAGAGCCAACGGTAAGTTTTCTATGTTAAACCATTACACCATTGAAAAACTGGTTAAATTTGAAATTGAAAGAAAAATGACTATAGTTGAAGAAGTAATGGCCCCTAAACTATGTTCTAGGATGAAAGTTAATGCTTCAGTGAAATCCGTTTGCAAATCGGAGTGATAGATTAGAATCTAGAGCCAACGGTAAGTTTTCTATGTTAAACCATTACACCATTGAAAAACTGGTTACGTTTGCAATTGAAAGAAAAATGACTATAGTTGAAGAAGTAATGGCCCCTAAACTATGTTCTGGGATGAAAGTTACAGCTTCAGTGAAATCCGTTTGCAAATCGGAGTGATAGATTAGAATCTAGAGCCAACGGTAAGTTTTCTATGTTAAACCATTACACCATTGAAAAACTGGTTACGTTTGCAATTGAAAGAAAAATGACATTGTGCTATTGGTATCTTTTTCCCATGCTATCTGACATCTAGACTTTTCTTCCGTATCTTCATTTTTTAGCCAAAGGTATATGTCTGAAATCAGTCCTTTATCTAGAGGCCCATTTCTACATCTGATCTCAAATGGGGCATACACCATCATTTCTTTATGTGGGTCAACAGTAGCCAGGTAGTCGAAGATTTGGGAGGCTCTAGAAAGTTCTGTAGGAGGCACCCCCCTCTCTGAATGAAACTGTCGCAGGGTCATCAGCCTGAAAGCTTTTGTGAATTTTCCTAGTGTTACAAGGCCCTTAGATATCCACCAGCTATAGCAATTGGTATGTAAACCCGGGGGAAAATCAGGACTCCCAAACAACTGGGACATAAGGCTAGTTCGAAGCTTAAGTTTACGGGTGTATCTGAGCCTAGTCCACAATCTCATGGAGTTGGCCAGAATTGGGGAGGAAATTTGTATTTTTTTAAGTGGGATTTTCGTTGCCCACATTAGGCCTTGAGCCGTGAATGGATGTACAAGGGACGATTCAAGATCGACCCACATAGGAGCCATAGTGCCATAATTAACCAAGGCTAGCTGGGCCAGCCTGGCTGCCCTATAGTAGTCTAACAGTATGGGGAGATTAAGACCTCCCTTCTCTTTAGGTCTTGCCAGGGTGGCATATTTTATTTTGGCTTTCCTTTTTGACCAAATAAATTGGATAATTTGTTTTTGTAGACTAGAAAGGTGGGCTGTATTTATTGGGATGGGCAAGACTCTAAACAGATATAGGATCCTGGGCAAGAGCGTCATTTTAATGGAGTGAATTTTACCTAGAAGAGATAAGGGGAATTTAGACCAAGTATCAAGGTCTGCTGACAATTTTCTGTATAGAGCGGGAAAATTAACATCATATAATTTATTTGGGTTCACCGGGAGATTAATTCCTAGGTAGCACAATGTCAGCAGCTAGATGGGGCCATTGTTGCTCCACCTTATTGAAGAATAGCCTTTTCTACTCTTCGATAGAAACGTCACTTAAGCTATTACATAGGGTCTACTATACACCAACAAGAATGCACGCCTTTTGCCCTCAGCAGTCTGATCTGTGTCCGAGAGGGTGCAATCAGAGAGGGACGTTATGGCACATGTGGTGGCAATGCCCAATAGCAAAGACTTTCTGGAGAGGTATCTGGGGCCGCATCTCTCTCATGTTTAGACTGTCAACATCCCCTGACCCATTGGTGGCCCTTCTAGGTAACAGACCTCGAAATGTCTCACCTTCAGAAAATAAACTCCTGCACCACGTTATGGCCCTGGCTAGAAGGCACATAGCATACAATTGGAAGTCTCGGACCCTCAATTCCAATCAAGTATTCACCATGCTTAATGGAGTAATGTTGTCAGAACACATTTTGGCTAAAGTATACGATAAGCTTGAATTTTTTATGACTATTTGGACACCTTGGATCGAGCTCCAAGATAATTTGGGACTGGAGTATACCCTGCATTCATTTTAATGAATACAGGTTCATCAGTACCCTGGCTGTGGGTCTATATGTTTATATGTATTCCAAACCAATAGATATAAATGTTTAGATGTGATTTTGGGGGTGGGCGGACCCCGGCGGACCAGATTATGCTTCATCAGCTTTTGGGTTGTTTGTGTCCTAGGGAGGTTTTCCTCCATGGGCACGGACACCTCGTTCTCTTTTCTATCCCCCCCTATCCTTTTCCTCCCCATGTTACCCCCGGAGGGATTCCATTGGCATGATGTGGTATCCCCACCCATGGGCCTCTCCCTGTATCCTCTATACCCCCCACTTCCTTTTCTTTCCCTTCCCCTTCTCTTTTTACCCACACTTCCCCTATTCTCTCTCTATCTTTTCTCTATCTTTTATGATTAAAATATTGAAAAACATATGCGTTTTGTTTTTCTGCAAGCAGTGTTTTGCATAATAAATCTTGACTGCAAGAAGATAAGTTCTTTAATACTAAGAATGTTTTCATGTACATTTCTACCTTGTATGATGTATTCATGCTTAGCACTCCCCTATGGGGGAAACACTGTTAATTATTTGTATGCAATCATTGTGAACTTGTTTTTCATATAATAAACACCCTTGAAACGAAAGAAAAATGACTATAGTTGAAGAAGTAATGGCCCCTAAACTATGTTCTGGGGTGAAAGTTACAGCTTCAGTGAAATCCGTTTGCAAATCGGAGTGATAGATTAGAATCTAGAGCCAACGGTAAGTTTTCTATGTTAAACCATCACACCATTGAAAAACTGGTTACGTTTGCAATTGAAAGAAAAATGACTATAGTTGAAGAAGTAATGGCCCCTAAACTATGTTCTGGGATGAAAGTTACAGCTTCAGTGAAATCCGTTTGCAAATCGGAGTGATAAATTAGAATCTAGAGCCAACGGTAAGTTTTCTATGTTAAACCATTACACCATTGAAAAACTGGTTACGTTTGCAATTGAAAGAAAAATGACTATAGTTGAAGAAGTAATGGCCCCTAAACTATGTTCTGGGATGAAAGTTACAGCTTCAGTGAAATCCGTTTGCAAATCGGAGTGATAGATTAGAATCTAGAGCCAACGGTAAGTTTTCTATGTTAAACCATTACACCATTGAAAAACTTGTTACGTTTGCAATTGAAAGAAAAATGACTATAGTTGAAGAAGTAATGGCCCCTAAACTATGTTCTGAGATGAAAGTTACAGCTTCAGTGAAATCCGTTTGCAAATCGGAGTGATAGATTCGAATCTAGAGCCAACGGTAAGTTTTCTATGTTAAACCATTACACCATTGAAAAACTGGTTACGTTTGCAATTGAAAGAAAAATGACTATAGTTGAAGAAGTAATGGCCCCTAAACTATGTTCTGGGATGAAAGTTACAGCTTCAGTGAAATCCGTTTGTAAATCGGAGTGATAGATTAGAATCTAGAGCCAACGGTAAGTTTTCTATGTTAAACCATTACACCATTGAAAAACTGGTTACGTTTGCAATTGAAAGAAAAATGACTATAGTTGAAGAAGTAATGGCCCCTAAACTATGTTCTGGGATGAAAGTTACAGCTTCAGTGAAATCCGTTTGCAAATCGGAGTGATAGATTAGAATCTAGAGCCAACGGTAAGTTTTCTATGTTAAACCATTACACCATTGAAAAACAGGTTACGTTTGCAATTGAAAGAAAAATGACTATAGTTGAAGAAGTAATGGCCCCTAAACTATGTTCTGGGATGAAAGTTACAGCTTCAGCGAAATCCGTTTGCAAATCGGAGTGATAGATTAGAATCTAGAGCCAACGGTAAGTTTTCTATGTTAAACCATTACACCATTGAAAAACTGGTTACGTTTGCAATTGAAAGAAAAATGACTATAGTTGAAGAAGTAATGGCCCCTAAACTATGTTCTGGGATGAAAGTTACAGCTTCAGCGAAATCCGTTTGCAAATCGGAGTGATAGATTAGAATCTAGAGCCAACGGTAAGTTTTCTATGTTAAACCATTACACCATTGAAAAACTGGTTAAGTTTGCAATTGAAAGAAAAATGACTATAGTTGAAGAAGTAATGGCCCCTAAACTATGTTCTGGGATGAAAGTTACAGCTTCAGTGAAATCCGTTTGCAAATCGGAGTGATAGATTAGAATCTAGAGCCAACGGTAAGTTTTCTATGTTAAACCATTACACCATTGAAAAACTGGTTAAGTTTGCAATTGAAAGAAAAATGACTATAGTTGAAGAAGTAATGGCCCCTAAACTATGTTCTGGGATGAAAGTTACAGCTTCAGTGAAATCCGTTTGCAAATCGGAGTGATAGATTAGAATCTAGAGCCAACGGTAAGTTTTCTATGTTAAACCATTACACCATTGAAAAACTGGTTACGTTTGCAATTGAAAGAAAAATGACTATAGTTGAAGAAGTAATGGCCCCTAAACTATGTTCTGGGATGAAAGTTACAGCTTCAGTGAAATCCGTTTGCAAATCGGAGTGATAGATTAGAATCTAGAGCCAACGGTAAGTTTTCTATGTTAAACCATTACACCATTGAAAAACTGGTTACGTTTGCAATTGAAAGAAAAATGACTATAGTTGAAGAAGTAATGGCCCCTAAACTATGTTCTGGGATGAAAGTTACAGCTTCAGTGAAATCCGTTTGCAAATCGGAGTGATAGATTAGAATCCAGAGCCAACGGTAAGTTTTCTATGTTAAACCATTACACCATTGAAAAACTGGTTACGTTTGCAATCGAAAGAAAAATGACTATAGTTGAAGAAGTAATGGCCCCTAAACTATGTTCTGGGATGAAAGTTACAGCTTCAGTGAAATCCGTTTGCAAATCGGAGTGATAGATTAGAATCTAGAGCCAACGGTAAGTTTTCTATGTTAAACCATTACACCATTGAAAAACTGGTTACGTTTGCAATCGAAAGAAAAATGACTATAGTTGAAGAAGTAATGGCCCCTAAACTATGTTCTGGGATGAAAGTTACAGCTTCAGTGAAATCCGTTTGCAAATCGGAGTGATAGATTAGAATCTAGAGCCAACGGTAAGTTTTCTATGTTAAACCATTACACCATTAAAAAACTGGTTACGTTTGCAATCGAAAGAAAAATGACTATATTTGAAGAAGTAATGGCCCCTAAACTATGTTCTGGGATGAAAGTTACAGCTTCAGTGAAATCCGTTTGCAAATCGGAGTGATAGATTAGAATCTAGAGCCAACGGTAAGTTTTCTATGTTAAACCATTACACCATTGAAAAACTGGTTACGTGTGCAATCGAAAGAAAAATGACTATAGTTGAAGAAGTAATGGCCCCTAAACTATGTTCTGGGATGAAAGTTACAGCTTCAGTGAAATCCGTTTGCAAATCGGAGTGATAGATTAGAAACTAGAGCCAACGGTAAGTTTTCTATGTTAAACCATTACACCATTGAAAAACTGGTTACGTTTGCAATCGAAAGAAAAATGACTATAGTTGAAGAAGTAATGGCCCCTAAACTATGTTCTGGGATGAAAGTTACAGCTTCAGTGAAATCCGTTTGCAAATCGGAGTGATAGATTAGAATCTAGAGCCAACGGTAAGTTTTCTATGTTAAACCATTACACCATTGAAAAACTGGTTACGTTTGCAATTGAAAGAAAAATGACTATAGTTGAAGAAGTAATGGCCCCTAAACTATGTTCTGGGATGAAAGTTACAGCTTCAGTGAAATCCGTTTGCAAATCGGAGTGATAGATTCGAATCTAGAGCCAACGGTAAGTTTTCTATGTTAAACCATTACACCATTGAAAAACTGGTTACATTTGCAATTGAAAGAAAAATGACTATAGTTGAAGAAGTAATGGCCCCTAAACTATGTTCTGGGATGAAAGTTACAGCTTCAGTGAAATCCGTTTGCAAATCGGAGTGATAGATTAGAATCCAGAGCCAACGGTAAGTTTTCTATTTTAAACCATTACACCATTGAAAAACTGGTTACGTTTGCAATTGAAAGAAAAATGACTATAGTTGAAGAAGTAATGGCCCCTAAACTATGTTCTAGAATGAAAGTTACAGCTTCAGTGAAATCCGTTTGCAAATCGGAGTGATAGATTAGAATCTAGAGCCAACGGTAAGTTTTCTATGTTAAACCATTACACCATTGAAAAACTGGTTACGTTTGCAATTGAAAGAAAAATGACTATAGTTGAAGAAGTAATGGCCCCTAAACTATGTTCTGGGATGAAAGTTACAGCTTCAGTGAAATCCGTTTGCAAATCGGAGTGATAGATTAGAATCTAGAGCCAACGGTAAGTTTTCTATGTTAAACCATTACACCATTGAAAAACTGGTTACGTTTGCAATTGAAAGAAAAATGACTATAGTTGAAGAAGTAATGGCCCCTAAACTATGTTCTGGGATGAAAGTTACAGCTTCAGTGAAATCCGTTTGCAAATCGGAGTGATAGATTAGAATCTAGAGCCAACGGTAAGTTTTCTATGTTAAACCATTACACCATTGAAAAACTGGTTACGTTTGCAATCGAAAGAAAAATGACTATAGTTGAAGAAGTAATGGCCCCTAAACTATGTTCTGGGATGAAAGTTACAGCTTCAGTGAAATCCGTTTGCAAATCGGAGTGATAGATTAGAATCTAGAGCCAACGGTAAGTTTTCTATGTTAAACCATTACACCATTGAAAAACTGGTTACGTTTGCAATCGAAAGAAAAATGACTATATTTGAAGAAGTAATGGCCCCTAAACTATGTTCTGGGATGAAAGTTACAGCTTCAGTGAAATCCGTTTGCAAATCGGAGTGATAGATTAGAATCTAGAGCCAACGGTAAGTTTTCTATGTTAAACCATTACACCATTGAAAAACTGGTTACGTTTGCAATCGAAAGAAAAATGACTATAGTTGAAGAAGTAATGGCCCCTAAACTATGTTCTGGGATGAAAGTTACAGCTTCAGTGAAATCCGTTTGCAAATCGGAGTGATAGATTAGAATCTAGAGCCAACGGTAAGTTTTCTATGTTAAACCATTACACCATTGAAAAACTGGTTACGTTTGCAATCGAAAGAAAAATGACTATAGTTGAAGAAGTAATGGCCCCTAAACTATGTTCTGGGATGAAAGTTACAGCTTCAGTGAAATCCGTTTGCAAATCGGAGTGATAGATTAGAATCTAGAGCCAACGGTAAGTTTTCTATGTTAAACCATTACACCATTGAAAAACTGGTTACGTTTGCAATCGAAAGAAAAATGACTATATTTGAAGAAGTAATGGCCCCTAAACTATGTTCTGGGATGAAAGTTACAGCTTCAGTGAAATCCGTTTGCAAATCGGAGTGATAGATTAGAATCTAGAGCCAACGGTAAGTTTTCTATGTTAAACCATTACACCATTGAAAAACTGGTTACGTGTGCAATCGAAAGAAAAATGACTATAGTTGAAGAAGTAATGGCCCCTAAACTATGTTCTGGGATGAAAGTTACAGCTTCAGTGAAATCCGTTTGCAAATCGGAGTGATAGATTAGAAACTAGAGCCAACGGTAAGTTTTCTATGTTAAACCATTACACCATTGAAAAACTGGTTACGTTTGCAATCGAAAGAAAAATGACTATAGTTGAAGAAGTAATGGCCCCTAAACTATGTTCTGGGATGAAAGTTACAGCTTCAGTGAAATCCGTTTGCAAATCGGAGTGATAGATTAGAATCTAGAGCCAACGGTAAGTTTTCTATGTTAAACCATTACACCATTGAAAAACTGGTTACATTTGCAATTGAAAGAAAAATGACTATAGTTGAAGAAGTAATGGCCCCTAAACTATGTTCTGGGATGAAAGTTACAGCTTCAGTGAAATTCGTTTGCAAATCGGAGTGATAGATTAGAATCTAGAGCCAACGGTAAGTTTTCTATGTTAAACCATTACACCATTGAAAAACTGGTTACGTTTGCAATGGAAAGAAAAATGACTATAGTTGAAGAAGTAATGGCCCCTAAACTATGTTCTGGGATGAAAGTTACAGCTTCAGTGAAATCCGTTTGCAAATCGGAGTGATAGATTAGAATCTAGAGCCAACGGTAAGTTTTCTATGTTAAACCATTACACCATTGAAAAACTGGTTACATTTGCAATTGAAAGAAAAATGACTATAGTTGAAGAAGTAATGGCCCCTAAACTATGTTCTGGGATGAAAGTTACAGCTTCAGTGAAATTCGTTTGCAAATCGGAGTGATAGATTAGAATCTAGAGCCAACGGTAAGTTTTCTATGTTAAACCATTACACCATTGAAAAACTGGTTACGTTTGCAATGGAAAGAAAAATGACTATAGTTGAAGAAGTAATGGCCCCTAAACTATGTTCTGGGATGAAAGTTACAGCTTCAGTGAAATCCGTTTGCAAATCGGAGTGATAGATTAGAATCTAGAGCCAACGGTAAGTTTTCTATGTTAAACCATTACACCATTGAAAAACTGGTTACGTTTGCAATTGAAAGAAAAATGACTATAGTTGAAGAAGTAATGGCCCCTAAACTATGTTCTGGGATGAAAGTTACAGCTTCAGTGAAATCCGTTTTCAAATCGGAGTGATAGATTAGAATCTAGAGCCAACGGTAAATTTTCTATGTTAAACCATTACACCATTGAAAAACTGGTTAAGTTTGCAATTAAAAGAAAAATGACTATAGTTGAAGAAGTAATGGCCCCTAAACTATGTTCTGGAATGAAAGTTACAGCTTCAGTGAAATCCGTTTGCAAATCGGAGTGATAGATTCGAATCTAGAGCCAACGGTAAGTTTTCTATGTTAAACCATTACACCATTGAAAAACTGGTTACGTTTGCAATTGAAAGAAAAATGACTATAGTTGAAGAAGTAATGGCCCCTAAACTATGTTCTGGGATGAAAGTTACAGCTTCAGTGAAATCCGTTTGCAAATCGGAGTGATAGATTAGAATCTAGAGCCAACGGTAAGTTTTCTATGTTAAACCATTACACCATTGAAAAACTGGTTACGTTTGCAATTGAAAGAAAAATGACTATAGTTGAAGAAGTAATGGCCCCTAAACTATGTTCTGAGATGAAAGTTACAGCTTCAGTGAAATCCGTTTGCAAATCGGAGTGATAGATTAGAATCTAGAGCCAACGGTAAGTTTTCTATGTTAAACCATTACACCATTGAAAAACTGGTTACGTTTGCAATTGAAAGAAAAATGACTATAGTTGAAGAAGTAATGGCCCCTAAACTATGTTCTGGGATGAAAGTTACAGCTTCAGTGAAATCCGTTTGCAAATCGGAGTGATAGATTAGAATCTAGAGCCAACGGTAAGTTTTCTATGTTAAACCATTACACCATTGAAAAACTGGTTACGTTTGCAATTGAAAGAAAAATGACTATAGCTGAAGAAGTAATGGCCCCTAAACTATGTTCTGGGATGAAAGTTACAGCTTCAGTGAAATCCGTTTGCAAATCGGAGTGATAGATTAGAATCTAGAGCCAACGGTAAATTTTCTATGTTAAACCATTACACCATTGAAAAACTGGTTACGTTTGCAATTGAAAGAAAAATGACTATAGTTGAAGAAGTAATGGCCCCTAAACTATGTTCTGGGATGAAAGTTACAGCTTCAGTGAAATCCGTTTGCAAATCGGAGTGATAGATTAGAATCTAAAGCCAACAGTAAGTTTTCTATGTTAAACCATTACACCATTGAAAAACTGGTTACGTTCGCAATTGAAAGAAAAATGACTATAGTTGAAGAAGTAATGGCCCCTAAACTATGTTCTGGGATGAAAGTTACAGCTTCAGTGAAATCCGTTTGCAAATCGGAGTGATAGATTCGAATCTAGAGCCAACGGTAAGTTTCCTATGTTAAACCATTACACCATTGAAAAACTGGTTACGTTCGCAATTGAAAGAAAAATGACTAGAGTTGAAGAAGTAATGGCCCCTAAACTATGTTCTGGGATGAAAGTTACAGCTTCAGTGAAATCCGTTTGCAAATCGGAGTGATAGATTAGAATCTAGAGCCAACGGTAAGTTTTCTATGTTAAACCATTACACCATTGAAAAACTGGTTACGTTTGCAATTGAAAGAAAAATGACTATAGTTGAAGAAGTAATGGCCCCTAAACTATGTTCTGGGATGAAAGTTACAGCTTCAGTGATATCCGTTTGCAAATCGGAGTGATAGATTAGAATCTAGAGCCAACGGTAAGTTTTCTATGTTAAACCATTACACCATTGAAAAACTGGTTACGTTCGCAATTGAAAGAAAAATGACTATAGTTGAAGAAGTAATGGCCCCTAAACTATGTTCTGGGATGAAAGTTACAGCTTCAGTGAAATCCGTTTGCAAATCGGAGTGATAGATTAGAATCTAGAGCCAACGGTAAGTTTTCTATGTTAAACCATTACACCATTGAAAAACTGGTTACGTTTGCAATTGAAAGAAAAATGACTATAGTTGAAGAAGTAATGGCCCCTAAACTATGTTCTGGGATGAAAGTTACAGCTTCAGTGAAATCCGTTTGCAAATCGGAGTGATAGATTAGAATCTAGAGCCAACGGTAAGTTTTCTATGTTAAACCATTACACCATTGAAAAACTGGTTACGTTTGCAATTGAAAGAAAAATGACTATAGTTGAAGAAGTAATGGCCCCTAAACTATGTTCTGGGATGAAAGTAACAGCTTCAGTGAAATCCGTTTGCAAATCGGAGTGATAGATTAGAATCTAGAGCCAACGGTAAGTTTTCTATGTTAAACCATTACACCATTGAAAAACTGGTTACGTTTGCAATTGAAAGAAAAATGACTATAGTTGAAGAAGTAATGGCCCCTAAACTATGTTCTGGGATGAAAGTTACAGCTTCAGTGAAATCCGTTTGCAAATCGGAGTGATAGATTCGAATCTAGAGCCAACGGTAAGTTTTCTATGTTAAACCATTACACCATTGAAAAACTGGTTACGTTTGCAATTGAAAGAAAAATGACTATAGTTGAAGAAGTAATGGCCCCTAAACTATGTTCTGGGATGAAAGTTACAGCTTCAGTGAAATCCGTTTGCAAATCGGAGTGATAGATTAGAATCTAGAGCCAACGGTAAGTTTTCTATGTTAAACCATTACACCATTGAAAAACTTGTTACGTTTGCAATTGAAAGAAAAATGACTATAGTTGAAGAAGTAATGGCCCCTAAACTATGTTCTGAGATGAAAGTTACAGCTTCAGTGAAATCCGTTTGCAAATCGGAGTGATAGATTTGAATCTAGAGCCAACGGTAAGTTTTCTATGTTAAACCATTACACCAATGAAAAACTGGTTACGTTTGCAATTGAAAGAAAAATGACTATAGTTGAAGAAGTAATGGCCCCTAAACTATGTTCTGGGATGAAAGTTACAGCTTCAGTGAAATCCGTTTGCAAATCGGAGTGATAGATTAGAATCTAGAGCCAACGGTAAGTTTTCTATGTTAAACCATTACACCATTGAAACACTGGTTATGTTTGCAATCGAAAGAAAAATGACTATAGTTGAAGAAGTAATGGCCCCTAAACTATGTTCTGGGATGAAAGTTACAGCTTCAGTGAAATCCGTTTGCAAATCGGAGTGATAGATTAGAATCTAGAGCCAACGGTAAGTTTTCTATGTTAAACCATTACACCATTGAAAAACTGGTTACGTTTGCAATCGAAAGAAAAATGACTATATTTGAAGAAGTAATGGCCCCTAAACTATGTTCTGGGATGAAAGTTACAGCTTCAGTGAAATCCGTTTGCAAATCGGAGTGATAGATTAGAATCTAGAGCCAACGGTAAGTTTTCTATGTTAAACCATTACACCATTGAAAAACTGGTTACGTGTGCAATCGAAAGAAAAATGACTATAGTTGAAGAAGTAATGGCCCCTAAACTATGTTCTGGAATGAAAGTTACAGCTTCAGTGAAATCCGTTTGCAAATCGGAGTGATCGATTAGAATCTAGAGCCAACGGTAAGTTTTCTATGTTAAACCATTACACCATTGAAAAACTGGTTACGTTTGCAATTGAAAGAAAAATGACTATAGTTGAAGAAGTAATGGCCCCTAAACTATGTTCTGGGATGAAAGTTACAGCTTCAGTGAAATCCGTTTGCAAATCGGAGTGATAGATTAGAATCTAGAGCCAACGGTAAGTTTTCTATGTTAAACCATTACACCATTGAAAAACTGGTTACATTTGCAATTGAAAGAAAAATGACTATAGTTGAAGAAGTAATGGCCCCTAAACTATGTTCTGGGATGAAAGTTACAGCTTCAGTGAAATCCGTTTGCAAATCAGAGTGATAGATTAGAATCTAGAGCCAACGGTAAGTTTTCTATTTTAAACCATTACACCATTGAAAAACTGGTTACGTTTGCAATTGAAAGAAAAATGACTATAGTTGAAGAAGTAATGGCCCCTAAACTATGTTCTAGAATGAAAGTTACAGCTTCAGTGAAATCCGTTTGCAAATCGGAGTGATAGATTAGAATCTAGAGCCAACGGTAAGTTTTCTATGTTAAACCATTACACCATTGAAAAACTGGTTACGTTTGCAATTGAAAGAAAAATGACTATAGTTGAAGAAGTAATGGCCCCTAAACTATGTTCTGGGATGAAAGTTACAGCTTCAGTGAAATACTTTTGCAAATCGGAGTGATAGATTCGAATCTAGAGCCAACGGTAAGTTTTCTATGTTAAACCATTACACCATTGAAAAACTGGTTACGTTTGCAATTGAAAGAAAAATGACTATAGTTGAAGAAGTAATGGCCCCTAAACTATGTTCTGGGATGAAAGTTACAGCTTCAGTGAAATCCGTTTGCAAATCGGAGTGATAGATTAGAATCTAGAGCCAACGGTAAGTTTTCTATGTTAAACCATTACACCATTGAAAAACTGGTTACGTTTGCAATTGAAAGAAAAATGACTATAGTTGAAGAAGTAATGGCCCCTAAACTATGTTCTGGGATGAAAGTTACAGCTTCAGTGAAATCCGTTTGCAAATCGGAGTGATAGATTAGAATCTAGAGCCAACGGTAAGTTTTCTATGTTAAACCATTACACCATTGAAAAACTGGTTACGTTTGCAATTGAAAGAAAAATGACTATAGTTGAAGAAGTAATGGCCCCTAAACTATGTTCTGGGATGAAAGTTACAGCTTCAGTGAAATCCGTTTGCAAATCGGAGTGATAGATTAGAATCTAGAGCCAACGGTAAGTTTTCTATGTTAAACCATTACACCATTGAAAAACTGGTTATGTTTGCAATTGAAAGAAAAATGACTATAGTTGAAGAAGTAATGGCCCCTAAACTATGTTCTGGGATGAAAGTTACAGCTTCAGTGAAATCCGTTTGCAAATCGGAGTGATAGATTAGAATCTAGAGCCAACGGTAAGTTTTCTATGTTAAACCATTACACCATTGAAAAACTGGTTACGTTTGCAATTGAAAGAAAAATGACTATAGTTGAAGAAGTAATGGCCCCTAAACTATGTTCTGGGATGAAAGTTACAGCTTCAGTGAAATCCGTTTGCAAATCGGAGTGATAGATTAGAATCTAGAGCCAACGGTAAGTTTTCTATGTTAAACCATTACACCATTGAAAAACTGGTTACGTTTGCAATCGAAAGAAAAATGACTATAGTTGAAGAAGTAATGGCCCCTAAACTATGTTCTGGGATGAAAGTTACAGCTTCAGTGAAATCCGTTTGCAAATCGGAGTGATAGATTAGAATCTAGAGCCAACGGTAAGTTTTCTATGTTAAACCATTACACCATTGAAAAACTGGTTACGTTTGCAATCGAAAGAAAAATGACTATAGTTGAAGAAGTAATGGCCCCTAAACTATGTTCTGGGATGAAAGTTACAGCTTCAGTGAAATCCGTTTGCAAATCGGAGTGATAGATTAGAATCTAGAGCCAACGGTAAGTTTTCTATGTTAAACCATTACACCATTGAAAAACTGGTTACGTTTGCAATCGAAAGAAAAATGACTATATTTGAAGAAGTAATGGCCCCTAAACTATGTTCTGGGATGAAAGTTACAGCTTCAGTGAAATCCGTTTGCAAATCGGAGTGATAGATTAGAATCTAGAGCCAACGGTAAGTTTTCTATGTTAAACCATTACACCATTGAAAAACTGGTTACGTGTGCAATCGAAAGAAAAATGACTATAGTTGAAGAAGTAATGGCCCCTAAACTATGTTCTGGGATGAAAGTTACAGCTTCAGTGAAATCCGTTTGCAAATCGGAGTGATAGATTAGAAACTAGAGCCAACGGTAAGTTTTCTATGTTAAACCATTACACCATTGAAAAACTGGTTACGTTTGCAATCGAAAGAAAAATGACTATAGTTGAAGAAGTAATGGCCCCTAAACTATGTTCTGGGATGAAAGTTACAGCTTCAGTGAAATCCGTTTGCAAATCGGAGTGATAGATTAGAATCTAGAGCCAACGGTAAGTTTTCTATGTTAAACCATTACACCATTGAAAAACTGGTTACGTTTGCAATTGAAAGAAAAATGACTATAGTTGAAGAAGTAATGGCCCCTAAACTATGTTCTGGGATGAAAGTTACAGCTTCAGTGAAATCCATTTGCAAATCGGAGTGATAGATTCGAATCTAGAGCCAACGGTAAGTTTTCTATGTTAAACCATTACACCATTGAAAAACTGGTTACATTTGCAATTGAAAGAAAAATGACTATAGTTGAAGAAGTAATGGCCCCTAAACTATGTTCTGGGATGAAAGTTACAGCTTCAGTGAAATTCGTTTGCAAATCGGAGTGATAGATTAGAATCTAGAGCCAACGGTAAGTTTTCTATGTTAAACCATTACACCATTGAAAAACTGGTTACGTTTGCAATGGAAAGAAAAATGACTATAGTTGAAGAAGTAATGGCCCCTAAACTATGTTCTGGGATGAAAGTTACAGCTTCAGTGAAATCCGTTTGCAAATCGGAGTGATAGATTAGAATCTAGAGCCAACGGTAAGTTTTCTATGTTAAACCATTACACCATTGAAAAACTGGTTACGTTTGCAATTGAAAGAAAAATGACTATAGTTGAAGAAGTAAAGGCCCCTAAACTATGTTCTGGGATGAAAGTTACAGCTTCAGTGAAATCCGTTTTCAAATCGGAGTGATAGATTAGAATCTAGAGCCAACGGTAAATTTTCTATGTTAAACCATTACACCATTGAAAAACTGGTTAAGTTTGCAATTAAAAGAAAAATGACTATAGTTGAAGAAGTAATGGCCCCTAAACTATGTTCTGGAATGAAAGTTACAGCTTCAGTGAAATCCGTTTGCAAATCGGAGTGATAGATTCGAATCTAGAGCCAACGGTAAGTTTTCTATGTTAAACCATTACACCATTGAAAAACTGGTTACGTTTGCAATTGAAAGAAAAATGACTATAGTTGAAGAAGTAATGGCCCCTAAACTATGTTCTGGGATGAAAGTTACAGCTTCAGTGAAATCCGTTTGCAAATCGGAGTGATAGATTAGAATCTAGAGCCAACGGTAAGTTTTCTATGTTAAACCATTACACCATTGAAAAACTGGTTACGTTTGCAATTGAAAGAAAAATGACTATAGTTGAAGAAGTAATGGCCCCTAAACTATGTTCTGAGATGAAAGTTACAGCTTCAGTGAAATCCGTTTGCAAATCGGAGTGATAGATTAGAATCTAGAGCCAACGGTAAGTTTTCTATGTTAAACCATTACACCATTGAAAAACTGGTTACGTTTGCAATTGAAAGAAAAATGACTATAGTTGAAGAAGTAATGGCCCCTAAACTATGTTCTGAGATGAAAGTTACAGCTTCAGTGAAATCCGTTTGCAAATCGGAGTGATAGATTAGAATCTAGAGCCAACGGTAAGTTTTCTATGTTAAACCATTACACCATTGAAAAACTGGTTACGTTTGCAATCGAAAGAAAAATGACTATATTTGAAGAAGTAATGGCCCCTAAACTATGTTCTGGGATGAAAGTTACAGCTTCAGTGAAATCCGTTTGCAAATCGGAGTGATAGATTAGAATCTAGAGCCAACGGTAAGTTTTCTATGTTAAACCATTACACCATTGAAAAACTGGTTACGTGTGCAATCGAAAGAAAAATGACTATAGTTGAAGAAGTAATGGCCCCTAAACTATGTTCTGGAATGAAAGTTACAGCTTCAGTGAAATCCGTTTGCAAATCGGAGTGATCGATTAGAATCTAGAGCCAACGGTAAGTTTTCTATGTTAAACCATTACACCATTGAAAAACTGGTTACGTTTGCAATTGAAAGAAAAATGACTATAGTTGAAGAAGTAATGGCCCCTAAACTATGTTCTGGGATGAAAGTTACAGCTTCAGTGAAATCCGTTTGCAAATCGGAGTGATAGATTAGAATCTAGAGCCAACGGTAAGTTTTCTATGTTAAACCATTACACCATTGAAAAACTGGTTACATTTGCAATTGAAAGAAAAATGACTATAGTTGAAGAAGTAATGGCCCCTAAACTATGTTCTGGGATGAAAGTTACAGCTTCAGTGAAATCCGTTTGCAAATCAGAGTGATAGATTAGAATCTAGAGCCAACGGTAAGTTTTCTATTTTAAACCATTACACCATTGAAAAACTGGTTACGTTTGCAATTGAAAGAAAAATGACTATAGTTGAAGAAGTAATGGCCCCTAAACTATGTTCTAGAATGAAAGTTACAGCTTCAGTGAAATCCGTTTGCAAATCGGAGTGATAGATTAGAATCTAGAGCCAACGGTAAGTTTTCTATGTTAAACCATTACACCATTGAAAAACTGGTTACGTTTGCAATTGAAAGAAAAATGACTATAGTTGAAGAAGTAATGGCCCCTAAACTATGTTCTGGGATGAAAGTTACAGCTTCAGTGAAATACTTTTGCAAATCGGAGTGATAGATTCGAATCTAGAGCCAACGGTAAGTTTTCTATGTTAAACCATTACACCATTGAAAAACTGGTTACGTTTGCAATTGAAAGAAAAATGACTATAGTTGAAGAAGTAATGGCCCCTAAACTATGTTCTGGGATGAAAGTTACAGCTTCAGTGAAATCCGTTTGCAAATCGGAGTGATAGATTAGAATCTAGAGCCAACGGTAAGTTTTCTATGTTAAACCATTACACCATTGAAAAACTGGTTACGTTTGCAATTGAAAGAAAAATGACTATAGTTGAAGAAGTAATGGCCCCTAAACTATGTTCTGGGATGAAAGTTACAGCTTCAGTGAAATCCGTTTGCAAATCGGAGTGATAGATTAGAATCTAGAGCCAACGGTAAGTTTTCTATGTTAAACCATTACACCATTGAAAAACTGGTTACGTTTGCAATTGAAAGAAAAATGACTATAGTTGAAGAAGTAATGGCCCCTAAACTATGTTCTGGGATGAAAGTTACAGCTTCAGTGAAATCCGTTTGCAAATCGGAGTGATAGATTAGAATCTAGAGCCAACGGTAAGTTTTCTATGTTAAACCATTACACCATTGAAAAACTGGTTATGTTTGCAATTGAAAGAAAAATGACTATAGTTGAAGAAGTAATGGCCCCTAAACTATGTTCTGGGATGAAAGTTACAGCTTCAGTGAAATCCGTTTGCAAATCGGAGTGATAGATTAGAATCTAGAGCCAACGGTAAGTTTTCTATGTTAAACCATTACACCATTGAAAAACTGGTTACGTTTGCAATTGAAAGAAAAATGACTATAGTTGAAGAAGTAATGGCCCCTAAACTATGTTCTGGGATGAAAGTTACAGCTTCAGTGAAATCCGTTTGCAAATCGGAGTGATAGATTAGAATCTAGAGCCAACGGTAAGTTTTCTATGTTAAACCATTACACCATTGAAAAACTGGTTACGTTTGCAATCGAAAGAAAAATGACTATAGTTGAAGAAGTAATGGCCCCTAAACTATGTTCTGGGATGAAAGTTACAGCTTCAGTGAAATCCGTTTGCAAATCGGAGTGATAGATTAGAATCTAGAGCCAACGGTAAGTTTTCTATGTTAAACCATTACACCATTGAAAAACTGGTTACGTTTGCAATCGAAAGAAAAATGACTATAGTTGAAGAAGTAATGGCCCCTAAACTATGTTCTGGGATGAAAGTTACAGCTTCAGTGAAATCCGTTTGCAAATCGGAGTGATAGATTAGAATCTAGAGCCAACGGTAAGTTTTCTATGTTAAACCATTACACCATTGAAAAACTGGTTACGTTTGCAATCGAAAGAAAAATGACTATATTTGAAGAAGTAATGGCCCCTAAACTATGTTCTGGGATGAAAGTTACAGCTTCAGTGAAATCCGTTTGCAAATCGGAGTGATAGATTAGAATCTAGAGCCAACGGTAAGTTTTCTATGTTAAACCATTACACCATTGAAAAACTGGTTACGTGTGCAATCGAAAGAAAAATGACTATAGTTGAAGAAGTAATGGCCCCTAAACTATGTTCTGGGATGAAAGTTACAGCTTCAGTGAAATCCGTTTGCAAATCGGAGTGATAGATTAGAAACTAGAGCCAACGGTAAGTTTTCTATGTTAAACCATTACACCATTGAAAAACTGGTTACGTTTGCAATCGAAAGAAAAATGACTATAGTTGAAGAAGTAATGGCCCCTAAACTATGTTCTGGGATGAAAGTTACAGCTTCAGTGAAATCCGTTTGCAAATCGGAGTGATAGATTAGAATCTAGAGCCAACGGTAAGTTTTCTATGTTAAACCATTACACCATTGAAAAACTGGTTACGTTTGCAATTGAAAGAAAAATGACTATAGTTGAAGAAGTAATGGCCCCTAAACTATGTTCTGGGATGAAAGTTACAGCTTCAGTGAAATCCATTTGCAAATCGGAGTGATAGATTCGAATCTAGAGCCAACGGTAAGTTTTCTATGTTAAACCATTACACCATTGAAAAACTGGTTACATTTGCAATTGAAAGAAAAATGACTATAGTTGAAGAAGTAATGGCCCCTAAACTATGTTCTGGGATGAAAGTTACAGCTTCAGTGAAATTCGTTTGCAAATCGGAGTGATAGATTAGAATCTAGAGCCAACGGTAAGTTTTCTATGTTAAACCATTACACCATTGAAAAACTGGTTACGTTTGCAATGGAAAGAAAAATGACTATAGTTGAAGAAGTAATGGCCCCTAAACTATGTTCTGGGATGAAAGTTACAGCTTCAGTGAAATCCGTTTGCAAATCGGAGTGATAGATTAGAATCTAGAGCCAACGGTAAGTTTTCTATGTTAAACCATTACACCATTGAAAAACTGGTTACGTTTGCAATTGAAAGAAAAATGACTATAGTTGAAGAAGTAAAGGCCCCTAAACTATGTTCTGGGATGAAAGTTACAGCTTCAGTGAAATCCGTTTTCAAATCGGAGTGATAGATTAGAATCTAGAGCCAACGGTAAATTTTCTATGTTAAACCATTACACCATTGAAAAACTGGTTAAGTTTGCAATTAAAAGAAAAATGACTATAGTTGAAGAAGTAATGGCCCCTAAACTATGTTCTGGAATGAAAGTTACAGCTTCAGTGAAATCCGTTTGCAAATCGGAGTGATAGATTCGAATCTAGAGCCAACGGTAAGTTTTCTATGTTAAACCATTACACCATTGAAAAACTGGTTACGTTTGCAATTGAAAGAAAAATGACTATAGTTGAAGAAGTAATGGCCCCTAAACTATGTTCTGGGATGAAAGTTACAGCTTCAGTGAAATCCGTTTGCAAATCGGAGTGATAGATTAGAATCTAGAGCCAACGGTAAGTTTTCTATGTTAAACCATTACACCATTGAAAAACTGGTTACGTTTGCAATTGAAAGAAAAATGACTATAGTTGAAGAAGTAATGGCCCCTAAACTATGTTCTGAGATGAAAGTTACAGCTTCAGTGAAATCCGTTTGCAAATCGGAGTGATAGATTAGAATCTAGAGCCAACGGTAAGTTTTCTATGTTAAACCATTACACCATTGAAAAACTGGTTACGTTTGCAATTGAAAGAAAAATGACTATAGTTGAAGAAGTAATGGCCCCTAAACTATGTTCTGGGATGAAAGTTACAGCTTCAGTGAAATCCGTTTGCAAATCGGAGTGATAGATTAGAATCTAGAGCCAACGGTAAGTTTTCTATGTTAAACCATTACACCATTGAAAAACTGGTTACGTTTGCAATTGAAAGAAAAATGACTATAGCTGAAGAAGTAATGGCCCCTAAACTATGTTCTGGGATGAAAGTTACAGCTTCAGTGAAATCCGTTTGCAAATCGGAGTGATAGATTAGAATCTAGAGCCAACGGTAAATTTTCTATGTTAAACCATTACACCATTGAAAAACTGGTTACGTTTGCAATTGAAAGAAAAATGACTATAGTTGAAGAAGTAATGGCCCCTAAACTATGTTCTGGGATGAAAGTTACAGCTTCAGTGAAATCCGTTTGCAAATCGGAGTGATAGATTAGAATCTAAAGCCAACAGTAAGTTTTCTATGTTAAACCATTACACCATTGAAAAACTGGTTACGTTCGCAATTGAAAGAAAAATGACTATAGTTGAAGAAGTAATGGCCCCTAAACTATGTTCTGGGATGAAAGTTACAGCTTCAGTGAAATCCGTTTGCAAATCGGAGTGATAGATTCGAATCTAGAGCCAACGGTAAGTTTCCTATGTTAAACCATTACACCATTGAAAAACTGGTTACGTTCGCAATTGAAAGAAAAATGACTAGAGTTGAAGAAGTAATGGCCCCTAAACTATGTTCTGGGATGAAAGTTACAGCTTCAGTGAAATCCGTTTGCAAATCGGAGTGATAGATTAGAATCTAGAGCCAACGGTAAATTTTCTATGTTAAACCATTACACCATTGAAAAACTGGTTACGTTTGCAATTGAAAGAAAAATGACTATAGTTGAAGAAGTAATGGCCCCTAAACTATGTTCTGGGATGAAAGTTACAGCTTCAGTGAAATCCGTTTGCAAATCGGAGTGATAGATTAGAATCTAGAGCCAACGGTAAGTTTTCTATGTTAAACCATTACACCATTGAAAAACTGGTTACGTTTGCAATTGAAAGAAAAATGACTATAGTTGAAGAAGTAATGGCCCCTAAACTATGTTCTGGGATGAAAGTTACAGCTTCAGTGAAATACTTTTGCAAATCGGAGTGATAGATTCGAATCTAGAGCCAACGGTAAGTTTTCTATGTTAAACCATTACACCATTGAAAAACTGGTTACGTTTGCAATTGAAAGAAAAATGACTATAGTTGAAGAAGTAATGGCCCCTAAACTATGTTCTGGGATGAAAGTTACAGCTTCAGTGAAATCCGTTTGCAAATCGGAGTGATAGATTAGAATCTAGAGCCAACGGTAAGTTTTCTATGTTAAACCATTACACCATTGAAAAACTGGTTACGTTTGCAATTGAAAGAAAAATGACTATAGTTGAAGAAGTAATGGCCCCTAAACTATGTTCTGGGATGAAAGTTACAGCTTCAGTGAAATCCGTTTGCAAATCGGAGTGATAGATTAGAATCTAGAGCCAACGGTAAATTTTCTATGTTAAACCATTACACCATTGAAAAACTGGTTACGTTTGCAATTGAAAGAAAAATGACTATAGTTGAAGAAGTAATGGCCTCTAAACTATGTTCTGGAATGAAAGTTACAGCTTCAGTGAAATCCGTTTGCAAATCGGAGTGATAGATTCGAATCTAGAGCCAACGGTAAGTTTTCTATGTTAAACCATTACACCATTGAAAAACTGGTTACGTTTGCAATTGAAAGAAAAATGACTATAGTTGAAGAAGTAATGGCCCCTAAACTATGTTCTGGGATGAAAGTTACAGCTTCAGTGAAATCCGTTTGCAAATTGGAGTGATAGATTAGAATCTAGAGCCAACGGTAAGTTTTCTATGTTAAACCATTACACCATTGAAAAACTGGTTACGTTTGCAATTGAAAGAAAAATGACTATAGTTGAATAAGTAATGGCCCCTAAACTATGTTCTGGGATGAAAGTTACAGCTTCAGTAAAATTCGTTTGCAAATCGGAGTGATAGATTCGAATCTAGAGCCAACGGTAAGTTTTCTATGTTAAACCATTACATCATTGAAAAACTGGTTACGTTTGCAATTGAAAGAAAAATGACTATAGTTGAAGAAGTAATGGCCCCTAAACTATGTTCTGGGATGAAAGTTACAGCTTCAGTGAAATCCGTTTGCAAATCGGAGTGATAGATTAGAATCTAGAGCCAACGGTATGTTTTCTATGTTAAACCATTACACCATTGAAAAACTGGTTACGTTTGCAATTGAAAGAAAAATGACTATAGTTGAAGAAGTAATGGCCCCTAAACTATGTTCTGGGATGAAAGTTACAGCTTCAGTGAAATCCGTTTGCGAATCGAAGTGATAGATTAGAATCTAGAGCCAACGGTAAGTTTTCTATGTTAAACCATTACACCATTGAAAAACTGGTTACGTTTGCAATCGAAAGAAAAATGACTATAGTTGAAGAAGTAATGGCCCCTAAACTATGTTCTGGGATGAAAGTTACAGCTTCAGTGAAATCCGTTTGCAAATCGGAGTGATAGATTAGAATCTAGAGCCAACGGTAAGTTTTCTATGTTAAACCATTACACCATTGAAAAACTGGTTACGTTTGCAATCGAAAGAAAAATGACTATAGTTGAAGAAGTAATGGCCCCTAAACTATGTTCTGGGATGAAAGTTACAGCTTCAGTGAAATCCGTTTGCAAATCGGAGTGATAGATTAGAATCTAGAGCCAACGGTAAGTTTTCTATGTTAAACCATTACACCATTGAAAAACTGGTTACGTTTGCAATTGAAAGAAAAATGACTATAGTTGAAGAAGTAATGGCCCCTAAACTATGTTCTGGGATGAAAGTTACAGCTTCAGTGAAATCCGTTTGCAAATCGGAGTGATAGATTAGAATCTAGAGCCAACGGTAAATTTTCTATGTTAAACCATTACACCATTGAAAAACTGGTTACGTTTGCAATTGAAAGAAAAATGACTATAGTTGAAGAAGTAATGGCCCCTAAACTATGTTCTGAGATGAAAGTTACAGCTTCAGTGAAATCCGTTTGCAAATCGGAGTGATAGATTAGAATCTAGAGCCAACGGTAAGTTTTCTATGTTAAACCATTACACCATTGAAAAACTGGTTACGTTTGCAATTGAAAGAAAAATGACTATAGTTGAAGAAGTAATGGCCCCTAAACTATGTTCTGGGATGAAAGTTACAGCTTCAGTGAAATCCGTTTGCAAATCGGAGTGATAGATTAGAATCTAGAGCCAACGGTAAGTTTTCTATGTTAAACCATTACACCATTGAAAAACTGGTTACGTTTGCAATTGAAAGAAAAATGACTATAGCTGAAGAAGTAATGGCCCCTAAACTATGTTCTGGGATGAAAGTTACAGCTTCAGTGAAATCCGTTTGCAAATCGGAGTGATAGATTAGAATCTAGAGCCAACGGTAAATTTTCTATGTTAAACCATTACACCATTGAAAAACTGGTTACGTTTGCAATTGAAAGAAAAATGACTATAGTTGAAGAAGTAATGGCCCCTAAACTATGTTCTGGGATGAAAGTTACAGCTTCAGTGAAATCTGTTTGCAAATCGGAGTGATAGATTTGAATCTAGAGCCAACGGTAAGTTTCCTATGTTAAACCATTACACCATTGAAAAACTGGTTACGTTCGCAATTGAAAGAAAAATGACTAGAGTTGAAGAAGTAATGGCCCCTAAACTATGTTCTGGGATGAAAGTTACAGCTTCAGTGAAATCCGTTTGCAAATCGGAGTGATAGATTAGAATCTAGAGCCAACGGTAAGTTTTCTATGTTAAACCATTACACCATTGAAAAACTGGTTACGTTTGCAATTGAAAGAAAAATGACTATAGTTGAAGAAGTAATGGCCCCTAAACTATGTTCTGGGATGAAAGTTACAGCTTCAGTGAAATCCGTTTGCAAATCGGAGTGATAGATTAGAATCTAGAGCCAACGGTAAGTTTTCTATGTTAAACCATTACACCATTGAAAAACTGGTTACGTTTGCAATTGAAAGAAAAATGACTATAGTTGAAGAAGTAATGGCCCCTAAACTATGTTCTGGGATGAAAGTTACAGCTTCAGTGAAATCCGTTTGCAAATCGGAGTGATAGATTAGAATCTAGAGCCAACGGTAAGTTTTCTATGTTAAACCATTACACCATTGAAAAACTGGTTACGTTTGCAATTGAAAGAAAAATGACTATAGTTGAAGAAGTAATGGCCCCTAAACTATGTTCTGGGATGAAAGTTACAGCTTCAGTGAAATCCGTTTGCAAATCGGAGTGATAGATTAGAATCTAGAGCCAACGGTAAGTTTTCTATGTTAAACCATTACACCATTGAAAAACTGGTTACGTTTGCAATTGAAAGAAAAATGACTATAGTTGAAGAAGTAATGGCCCCTAAACTATGTTCTGGGGTGAAAGTTACACCTTCAGTGAAATCCGTTTGCAAATCGGAGTGATAGATTAGAATCTAGAGCCAACGGTAAGTTTTCTATGTTAAACCATTACACCATTGAAAAACTTGTTACGTTTGCAATTGAAAGAAAAATGACTATAGTTGAAGAAGTAATGGCCCCTAAACTATGTTCTGAGATGAAAGTTACAGCTTCAGTGAAATCCGTTTGCAAATCGGAGTGATAGATTCGAATCTAGAGCCAACGGTAAGTTTTCTATGTTAAACCATTACACCATTGAAAAACTGGTTACGTTTGCAATTGAAAGAAAAATGACTATAGTTGAAGAAGTAATGGCCCCTAAACTATGTTCTGGGATGAAAGTTACAGCTTCAGTGAAATCTGTTTGCAAATCGGAGTGATAGATTAGAATCTAGAGCCAACGGTAAGTTTTCTATGTTAAACCATTACACCATTGAAAAACTGGTTACGTTTGCAATTGAAAGAAAAATGACTATAGTTGAAGAAGTAATGGCCCCTAAACTATGTTCTGGGGTGAAAGTTACACCTTCAGTGAAATCCGTTTGCAAATCGGAGTGATAGATTAGAATCTAGAGCCAACGGTAAGTTTTCTATGTTAAACCATTACACCATTGAAAAACTGGTTACGTTTGCAATTGAAAGAAAAATGACTATAGTTGAAGAAGTAATGGCCCCTAAACTATGTTCTGGGGTGAAAGTTACACCTTCAGTGAAATCCGTTTGCAAATCGGAGTGATAGATTAGAATCTAGAGCCAACGGTAAGTTTTCTATGTTAAACCATTACACCATTGAAAAACTGGTTACGTTTGCAATTGAAAGAAAAATGACTATAGTTGAAGAAGTAATGGCCCCTAAACTATGTTCTGGGATGAAAGTTACAGCTTCAGTGAAATCCGTTTGCAAATCGGAGTGATAGATTAGAATCTAGAGCCAACGGTAAGTTTTCTATGTTAAACCATTACACCATTGAAAAACTGGTTACGTTTGCAATTGAAAGAAAAATGACGGGGCGCTATTGCAGTGCCACAGAGTGTGGATGTGTGCTCTGTGAGCTCTGTGTTCCAAGGGCCATCACCGCTATAATATTGGCCGAATCGGGGACATCCATACATCGCCGGATAGCCCTTCACCTGAGCAATGAGAAGAGCCTCCACTGGATACCCCCTGAGAAGCAAGCCCACCGTAAGACCCCTTCTTTCACCGCTGAAAGACAGAAGAAGGTTATCTAAGATGGCCGACAAGGCCCAACAAAAAGCCTCCACAAGCAGCCCTGTTTCCCAGCAAGCCTCTGCCGCTCATCAGGCACCAAAAGGAGCGGATAGAAAACTGACAGGCTCTGCTCCACGCAGCCCTGGCTCCGGATCGCAGCCCATCAATAGGGGGTCCCCCCCACAACACTCCTCACACACCGAGGGCACCACCGCTACGAATCGAGGTAGGTCTGGGAACATCTCACCCCCTAATAAGAAAGAAGCGCCGCGGGCCGCGGGAACGGAAAATACGCATGCCAACACTAGCCCTATGGGAACGAACGCGTACAAAAGTACGCATGCCAGCACTACCACTGGAGGAACAAACGCGACCGAAAGTACGCATGCCAATACTAAGCCTATGGGAACGAACGCGTACAAAAGTTCGCATGCCAGCACTAACAATGGAGGAACGAACGCGTACGAAAGTACGCATGCCAATACTATGCCTATGGCACCGAACGCGTACGAAAGCACGCATACCACTGCTGCTATTGCGGGATCGAACGCGTACGAAAATACGCTTACCAACTTACCATCCGATACGCACTCTAGTTCGCATCCCAATATGCAACCACGCGTACACTTAGAATCATTGGACAGCAGACGCACAATGGCGGAAACACATTCGCAAGTAATGCCGCATAGAAGTTCGCTGGATAGGCAAGGAAACCCGCATGATGACCTGCGTAGCAGTACACAAGGCGACCCACAGCAACGCATACCTAGTCCCTTGCATACAATTACACAGCCTATGACACAAAGTAGCATGTCCAACGAGGAGCTCCTAGGCGCGATCACTCGCATCTTTCGATCTGAGTTAAGGGAGGCAGTGAACGAGCTTAATACTAAAATAGACGACCTAGGAGAAAGAGTCCATCTTCTAGAGGGCCAATCAGATGATCTATTATCCGCGGTCCAAATTGATAAGTCCCACATTGATTCACAGGATATCAGAATCACCACCGTTGAAGAAAAAATGGAAGACCTTGAGAATCGGTGTAGACGCTCCAATGTCCGTATCAGAGGCCTTCCCGAATCATTTGATGACTTGAACGCAGTAGCCACAAATCTATTCTCAGCTCTACTCCCTAACATGGAACCATCCCTCATGAGAGTAGTACGCATTCATAGGGCCTTTGCTCGCCCCAGAAACCCGGAGCTGCCTAGGGACGTTATTGCAAGAATTGCATCTGAGGATGCTAGAGACAGTATACTCCTAGCAGCACGCGACCTGGAACATCTCCCAGCTGTTCCCCAATCAGTCCAAATCTTCGCTGATCTCGCTCCCACCACCATTGTAAAGAGACGCGCACTAAGACCTTACACCTTAGCTTTGCAAAGAGCCTCTATTAGATACCGGTGGAGATTCCCTTTTATGCTCACCTTTACAATCAACGGCAGACAATATAATTGTAAAACTCCAGACGAGACAGCAGACGCACTAAATGAAGCAAACATTCCATATACAATCCCACCTCCAACCAACCTGCCCCCCGGGCAGCAAAGATCTCCTAGGAGAAGAAGAAACTGGGAGACGATCGGCAGAGCACGGTTCCAACCCCGGGCTTTGGAGTTCTATCCACGAGATTCATCCCAGGATGATTGAAAGCCGTCACGGAGGAACAACAGGGCCTCATGAGGTAAACTGCGTACCCTGAAAGGCCCTCTAGTAACTCTTTCTTCTGTTCTTTTTCTCCACACCAAGGTCCCCTTTATGATGTGGGACCTCGACTTCATAGCTGTCACGAGATGTTTCCAATTAGGAAATCTCAGAACACACTAACGTTGGCAGATCCTCTTTATGATGTAGGATCAAGGTCCATTTGACTACCCCAGACAACTGTTCATAGTTAAGCCTGAATCTTCACGTTGGTCCTATTGACCCAACAAAATTTGACTAAGGCCCCCTTTATGATGTGGGGCCCATATCTTGCAGGCTCTGAACTGAAGTTTATCACGAACTCTCAACGCAAGGAACTTCTTATACAAGTCAATGGACGACCTCGTGATGGAAGCCTTCTAAGTGATTTAAAGAAATAAAGTGGCAAAAACTAAAAGGGTAAAATATTGTTATAACTTGTCCTGAGGTCTAATGCGGTCTCAGGGCACAAATGGATATAATATCCAGCTTATATCACTTATCTGCTTATGTAAAACTTTAAGTATACAAATAGAAGTTTATTAGCTTTATGTTTAAAATGTTTATCTGAGGTTAACCCCGGTTCAGGCCATCTAGCAGTATTCTACACTGTATCGGGTAGATGGCCCTGGAAGTTACTGTGTCCCCGACTTAGTCACCCGAGTGCAGCCTTTTTTATTATGGGCTGTGTCTCGGATGAGTTGTTGGCCCTACGGGGCTATCATAAGGCTTTATGCCTTGTCCTTACCCTTCTTGTAGCAAATATTATAAACTTGAATTTGACACAAGTTACCTGTTATTATCCACCTCAACTTAAATGTATAGTATCTCATCCAACTCAAATCTACCACTTATATTCTTGGGCAATCATTATCATTCTCTCACACTTAGAAAATGGTTAACAAGTCCCTAAACATACTTTCACATAATCCAAGAGGCCTAAACTCTCCCTCGAAACGAAATAAAGCATTTAAGGAATATGTAAAACACTCCCCCGACATCCTGTGCCTACAGGAAACACATTTTACTAAGACGTCCCATCCATCCTTTTTTCATAGAAAATTCCAGAGGTTCTATTTATCTAACTACGCTACAAAGCGGAGAGGAGTAGCCATATTCCTAGCTAATGACCTTTCCATAGAGATACAGCACCAGATCTTGGACACGGAAGGCACATTTATTATCCTGCTTGGAAATTACCAGGGGAAGACTATCTGCATTGTCAACGTTTATGCCCCCCCTGATAAGCCATTGGACACTATAACCAAGATCTCCGACTTATTACTAGATCTCAAATTTGATCTCATGATATGGTCGGGCGATTTTAATACCACTCCAAATGATTCTCTAGATAGGACTAATCCCTCCCGCTCCTCTGATGCTAAAAAGAATAAAGCCTATTTTGATAATTTATTTAGAACCCATTCTTTGGTAGATTCATGGAGGGAACATAATGGCCCTAAGAAAGGCTATACATTTTACTCAGCACCCCATAATACCTACTCAAGGATTGATATGATACTAATCTCCGCGGGTTGGGCTTCGTCTATGGTATACTCAAGACATCTGCTAACGCCTTGGTCTGATCACGACCCAGTTTTAACGGTCCTGACCACACCAATAAACAGATCTCAACCATCACCTTGGAGACTGAATGACTCCCTACTCCTAAACTCTGATATTTATGATAAAATAGACGCATGTTTAAACAACTACTTTGCCGAAAACGAAACTCCAGACATATCCCCAGGGATTTGCTGGATGGCTCACAAAACTGTGATTAGAGGGGAGTTCATACGAATAGCCTCTACCTATAAGAAGGCTAAAAATGTCACCCAATCCAATCTGGAGCATAAAATCCGCATGTTATCAATTAAGAACCAGACGATTCCTTCCAGATACTTGAAGAAACAGATACAGGATGTCCAACTCCAACTAAATATTATCCTTAATACTGAGGCAGAAAAATCTTTAAGATGGTGCAAGGCGATTTGTTATGAACAAATTAATAAACCAAACAGATGGTTGGCCAAGAAACTGAGAGGTCAGCAGGTGCTTAATAGAATCACCCGAATTAGAAAAGGAGATGGCACAATCACTTCCAATCCGGATAAGATCCACAGCACATTCCTAGATTACTATAAGTCCTTATACCATGATCATCCCGATAATTCCCAAACCGCAGCGCAGTCAGACTTTCTGAATGAAAACATTTTAACATCCCTTTCGGAAGACACGGCCAAGTCACTTAATCAGGACATTACCCAGGAAGAGCTACATGAGGCCATAAAAAGATTGAAAAGACCCAAGGCACCAGGCCCGGACGGCTTGACAGCCCTTTATTATAAAAAATTCGAATACAAACTAGCGCCATCCCTGTTAAAATTTTATAATACAATATTAAAAGGGACTATCCCCCCCCCTGAATTTCTAGCCTCAGCACTGGTCGTCATCCCCAAGCCAAATAGGGACCCCCTGGTAGTAAAGAACTATAGGCCCATCTCCCTCCTAGGAATCGATTATAAATTACTAACCTCCATATTAGCAGTCAGAATAAATACAATACTACCGCTCCTTATAAATAAGGATCAAGTGGGGTTTGTTCCCCTCCGGCAGGCACCGGACAATATACGAAAAGTTATTGACATTCAGCATTGGTGCAAGAGAAATCACATTAATTTAGCTCTTCTCGCCTTGGACATGGAAAAGGCTTTCGACCTGGTAAAATGGTCGTATATGAAAGCCACCCTTCAAAAATTTGGATTCAGGGGCAACTACTTAAAAGCCTTAGATGCCCTATACTCCCTTCCTTCCGCAGTATTAAAATTACCCTCCACTCAGAGAACATCATTCCCTATAAAACGCGGGACAAGACAGGGCTGCCCCTTATCACCGGCAATATTTGCCCTCATGATGGAACCCCTGGCCAATGCAATCCGACGTTCCAAGGAAGTCCTAGGAGTGACGATAGGTAATAGGGAACAGAAAATCAGCTTGTTCGCTGATGATATTCTCCTAACTCTCACGTCCCCACATACCTCTATCCCTAATTTGTTTAGAATTCTCCAAACATTCACAAAATTTTCAGGGCTGAAACTAAATTATGACAAATCAGAACTGATGCTTACTGAAGCATCATTTCGTGACACTACTTCACTAGCTAAATCATTAGGCATACAACCCCAACCCACAAAGATAAAGTACTTAGGAATAAATCTTACCCGGGACCCAACTAAACTATATGATTATAATTACCCTGCTTTAATTAGGAAACTCCAGACTGATCTTGAGGCCTGGAACGAATTTCCCATCTCACTTCTTGGACGTGTAATTTCTGTTAAAATGACCCTTCTCCCACGCCTTCTCTATCTTTTCAGAGTGCTACCTATTCCCATAAAGAAATCGGCTATACATAATCTGCAGCGCCAAATTCAAAGGTTTATATGGCGCCAGCGGAAACCAAGAATAAAATACTTAACGTTAGCAAGACCTAAGGACAGGGGAGGTCTGGGGGCCCCCATACTCTGGAATTACTATATCGCCGCACAGTTATCTCAGCTGGCGATCGTGAACTCAGGCACTGCTGCCCCTCTGTGGGTAGATGTAGAATCCCAACTATTGAAACCACTGTCCATGCCGGCAATTATGTGGGCCACAAAGATACCGTACCAACATATAAATAAATTATCTCCCGTCTCGGCTCATTCCTTTAAGATATGGAATAAATATAGGTATAAATATGGGTTACAAGCTCCTGTGTCCTGTATGACCCATATACTGAGAAATCCTGACTTCCCCCTAGGCCACAACACATCACAATTTCGATGGTGGTTTGAAAAGGGCCTCTTATTTCTGGGTAAGTTTCTACGAGCTTTTAAAATTATGACACAACAGTATTTATATGAAGAACTTGCTATTCCAGCAGCAGAACGTTATAGGGCAACACAGATACTTAATTTTCTAAAAACCCTTGATAAAAATGATGATGTCCTGGTCTATACGCCTTTCGAGGTGCGATGTAGGGGAAGATCGCTGGACAGAGGTTTAATCTCAGAGATTTATGCACTACTCTTGGAGCATGACATGGAGAGCAAGTTAAAATGCCAGAGTGATTGGGAAAATGACTGTACAACTACTCTGACAGCGGAAAAATGGGCACATTGTTGCACACAATTGACCAAAAATAGTCTCTTTTATTCGACCATAGAAACTTCCTTTAAACTACTTCACAGAGCTCATTACACACCCGCAAGACTGGGCTTGTTCTCTGAGTCATGCTCCGACCAGTGTTTTAGAGGATGTTCTGAAAGAGGAGACACCTGGCATACATGGTGGGCATGCCCTATAGCACAAAACTATTGGAAAAATATATGGAGGAGGTCAGAACTCATTTTGGGTAAGACCATCACCATTGATCCCACAGTAGTTCTGTTGGGCAATAAACCCCCTGCCCTGCCTTATGCTGCCCATAAGCTTCTCCAGTTTATAATGGCACAAGCCAAACGCCACTTAGCCTCCAAATGGCGAGCCCCCTCCTTGTCGGTCGATGCTGTGTTTCAAGGCCTTAACGATACAATGCAATCAGAACATATACTGGCCAAACTATACGACAGAATGAATAATTTCAACAAAATATGGGACCCCTGGATTACCTGGCAAGACAACCAGGGCCTTGCATATACGCTACACGCTTTTTAGGCCTGGAGAGTGTGAAACTTGTTATGATATCATTGAGTCATGAGTAAGATGCTACAGATATGAGGTGTACTTTAAAAAACAGGTGACTTTCATTGGGTAAAATTGTGAGTTTACTTTGTAGACAGTTTCATAGTATTTCATTTTTCGGTTACAGTATAATCTACCCTGACCTCCCCCCCCCCCCCCTTTTTTCTTTCCCTTTTCCCCTCTCCATCCCTATGAGGCTGACAGCCCCGGACATGCTGTGGAATTCCCACTTAGGGCTGACTTCCCCTAATCCACCCCCTCCCTATCCCCCTCCCTCCCCCTCCCCTTTCCCTTCCCTATCCTTCCTCCCTTCATCTCATTCCGATTAAAAAAGACAAGGGAGTGCACATTCTTTGATATCTTAAAATTATTACTTAATAGCTTGTAGTTATATCGTTTGAACTGCAATAATTGTTAATTTCTAAAGCTATTTCAACAATCCCCTAAGGGGGAACATTGTATGTTTTGTGATTATTATGTATGTGACACTATCTTTCAATAAACACCCTTGAAACGAAAGAAAAATGACTATAGTTGAAGAAGTAATGGCCCCTAAACTATGTTCTGGGATGAAAGTTACAGCTTCAGTGAAATCCGTTTGCAAATCGGAGTGATAGATTAGAATCTAGAGCCAACGGTAAGTTTTCTATGTTAAACCATTACACCATTGAAAAACTGGTTATGTTTGCAATTGAAAGAAAAATGACTATAGTTGAAGAAGTAATGGCCCCTAAACTATGTTCTGGGATGAAAGTTACAGCTTCAGTGAAATCTGTTTGCAAATCGGAGTGATAGATTAGAATCTAGAGCCAACGGTAAGTTTTCTATGCTAAACCATTACACCATTGAAAAACTTGTTACGTTTGCAATTGAAAGAAAAATGACTATAGTTGAAGAAGTAATGGCCCCTAAACTATGTTCTGAGATGAAAGTTACAGCTTCAGTGAAATCCGTTTGCAAATCGGAGTGATAGATTAGAATCTAGAGCCAACGGTAAGTTTTCTATGTTAAACCATTACACCATTGAAAAACTGGTTACGTTTGCAATTGAAAGAAAAATGACTATAGTTGAAGAAGTAATGGCCCCTAAACTATGTTCTGGGATGAAAGTTACAGCTTCAGTGAAATCCGTTTGCAAATCGGAGTGATAGATTAGAATCTAGAGCCAACGGTAAGTTTTCTATGTTAAACCATTACACCATTGAAAAACTGGTTACGTTTGCAATTGAAAGAAAAATGACTATAGTTGAAGAAGTAATGGCCCCTAAACTATGTTCTGGGATGAAAGTTACAGCTTCAGTGAAATCCGTTTGCAAATCGGAGTGATAGATTAGAATCTAGAGCCAACGGTAAGTTTTCTATGTTAAACCATTACACCATTGAAAAACTGGTTACGTTTGCAATTGAAAGAAAAATGACTATAGTTGAAGAAGTAATGGCCCCTAAACTATGTTCTGGGATGAAAGTTACAGCTTCAGCGAAATCCGTTTGCAAATCGGAGTGATAGATTAGAATCTAGAGCCAACGGTAAGTTTTCTATGTTAAACCATTACACCATTGAAAAACTGGTTACGTTTGCAATTGAAAGAAAAATGACTATAGTTGAAGAAGTAATGGCCCCTAAACTATGTTCTGGGATGAAAGTTAAAGCTTCAGCGAAATCCGTTTGCAAATCGGAGTGATAGATTAGAATCTAGAGCCAACGGTAAGTTTTCTATGTTAAACCATTACACCATTGAAAAACTGGTTACGTTTGCAATCGAAAGAAAAATGACTATAGTTGAAGAAGTAATGGCCCCTAAACTATGTTCTGGGATGAAAGTTACAGCTTCAGTGAAATCCGTTTGCAAATCGGAGTGATAGATTAGAATCTAGAGCCAACGGTAAGTTTTCTATGTTAAACCATTACACCATTGAAAAACTGGTTACGTTTGCAATTGAAAGAAAAATGACTATAGTTGAAGAAGTAATGGCCCCTAAACTATGTTCTGGGATGAAAGTTACAGCTTCAGTGAAATCCGTTTGCAAATCGGAGTGATAGATTAGAATCTAGAGCCAACGGTAAGTTTTCTATGTTAAACCATTACACCATTGAAAAACTGGTTACGTTTGCAATTGAAAGAAAAATGACTATAGTTGAAGAAGTAATGGCCCCTAAACTATGTTCTGGGATGAAAGTTACAGCTTCAGTGAAATCCGTTTGCAAATCGGAGTGATAGATTAGAATCTAGAGCCAACGGTAAGTTTTCTATGTTAAACCATTACACCATTGAAAAACTGGTTACGTTTGCAATTGAAAGAAAAATGACTATAGTTGAAGAAGTAATGGCCCCTAAACTATGTTCTGGGGTGAAAGTTACAGCTTCAGTGAAATCCGTTTGCAAATCGGAGTGATAGATTAGAATCTAGAGCCAACGGTAAGTTTTCTATGTTAAACCATTACACCATTGAAAAACTGGTTACGTTTGCAATTGAAAGAAAAATGACTATAGTTGAAGAAGTAATGGCCCCTAAACTATGTTCTGGGATGAAAGTTACAGCTTCAGTGAAATCCGTTTGCAAATCGGAGTGATAGATTAGAATCTAGAGCCAACGGTAAGTTTTCTATGTTAAACCATTACACCATTGAAAAACTGGTTACGTTTGAAATTGAAAGAAAAATGACTATAGTTGAAGAAGTAATGCCCCTAAACTATGTTCTGGGATGAAAGTTACAGCTTCAGTGAAATCCGTTTGCAAATCGGAGTGATAGATTGGAATCTAGAGCCAACGGTAAGTTTTCTATGTTAAACCATTACACCATTGAAAAACTGGTTACGTTTGCAATTGAAAGAAAAATGACTATAGTTGAAGAAGTAATGGCCCCTAAACTATGTTCTGGGATGAAAGTTACAGCTTCAGTGAAATCCGTTTGCAAATCGGAGTGATAGATTAGAATCTAGAGCCAACGGTAAGTTTTCTATGTTAAACCATTACACCATTGAAAAACTGGTTACGTGTGCAATCGAAAGAAAAATGACTATAGTTGAAGAAGTAATGGCCCCTAAACTATGTTCTGGGATGAAAGTTACAGCTTCAGTGAAATCCGTTTGCAAATCGGAGTGATAGATTAGAATCTAGAGCCAACGGTAAGTTTTCTATGTGAAACCAATACACCATTGAAAAACTGGTTACGTTTGCAATCGAAAGAAAAATGACTATAGTTGAAGAAGTAATGGCCCCTAAACTATGTTCTGGGATGAAAGTTACAGCTTCAGTGAAATCCGTTTGCAAATCGGAGTGATAGATTAGAATCTAGAGCCAACGGTAAGTTTTCTATGTTAAACCATTACACCATTGAAAAACTGGTTACGTTTGCAATTGAAAGAAAAATGACTATAGTTGAAGAAGTAATGGCCCCTAAACTATGTTCTGGGGTGAAAGTTACAGCTTCAGTGAAATCCGTTTGCAAATCGGAGTGATAGATTAGAATCTAGAGCCAACGGTAAGTTTTCTATGTTAAACCATTACACCATTGAAAAACTGGTTACGTTTGCAATTGAAAGAAAAATGACTATAGTTGAAGAAGTAATGGCCCCTAAACTATGTTCTGGGATGAAAGTTACAGCTTCAGTGAAATCCGTTTGCAAATCGGAGTGATAGATTAGAATCTAGAGCCAACGGTAAGTTTTCTATGTTAAACCATTACACCATTGAAAAACTGGTTACGTTTGCAATCGAAAGAAAAATGACTATAGTTGAAGAAGTAATGGCCCCTAAACTATGTTCTGGGATGAAAGTTACAGCTTCAGTGAAATCCGTTTGCAAATCGGAGTGATAGATTAGAATCTAGAGCCAACGGTAAGTTTTCTATGTTAAACCATTACACCATTGAAAAACTGGTTATGTTTGCAATTGAAAGAAAAATGACTATAGTTGAAGAAGTAATGGCCCCTAAACTATGTTCTGGGATGAAAGTTACAGCTTCAGTGAAATCCGTTTGCAAATCGGAGAGATAGATTAGAATCTAGAGCCAACGGTAAGTTTTCTATGCTAAACCATTACACCATTGAAAAACTTGTTACGTTTGCAATTGAAAGAAAAATGACTATAGTTGAAGAAGTAATGGCCCCTAAACTATGTTCTGAGATGAAAGTTACAGCTTCAGTGAAATCCGTTTGCAAATCGGAGTGATAGATTAGAATCTAGAGCCAACGGTAAGTTTTCTATGTTAAACCATTACACCATTGAAAAACTGGTTACGTTTGCAATTGAAAGAAAAATGACTATAGTTGAAGAAGTAATGGCCCCTAAACTATGTTCTGGGATGAAAGTTACAGCTTCAGTGAAATCCGTTTGCAAATCGGAGTGATAGATTAGAATCTAGAGCCAACGGTAAGTTTTCTATGTTAAACCATTACACCATTGAAAAACTGGTTACGTTTGCAATTGAAAGAAAAATGACTATAGTTGAAGAAGTAATGGCCTCTAAACTATGTTCTGGGATGAAAGTTACAGCTTCAGTGAAATCCGTTTGCAAATCGGAGTGATAGATTAGAATCTAGAGCCAACGGTAAGTTTTCTATGTTAAACCATTACACCATTGAAAAACTGGTTACGTTTGCAATTGAAAGAAAAATGACTATAGTTGAAGAAGTAATGGCCCCTAAACTATGTTCTGGGATGAAAGTTACAGCTTCAACGAAATCCGTTTGCAAATCGGAGTGATAGATTAGAATCTAGAGCCAACGGTAAGTTTTCTATGTTAAACCATTACACCATTGAAAAACTGGTTACGTTTGCAATTGAAAGAAAAATGACTATAGTTGAAGAAGTAATGGCCCCTAAACTATGTTCTGGGATGAAAGTTAAAGCTTCAGCGAAATCCGTTTGCAAATCGGAGTGATAGATTAGAATCTAGAGCCAACGGTAAGTTTTCTATGGTAAACCATTACACCATTGAAAAACTTGTTACGTTTGCAATTGAAAGAAAAATGACTATAGTTGAAGAAGTAATGGCCCCTAAACTATGTTCTGAGATGAAAGTTACAGCTTCAGTGAAATCCGTTTGCAAATCGGAGTGATAGATTAGAATCTAGAGCCAACGGTAAGTTTTCTATGTTAAACCATTACACCATTGAAAAACTGGTTACGTTTGCAATTGAAAGAAAAATGACTATAATTGAAGAAGTGATGGCCCCTAAACTATGTTCTGGGATAAAAGTTACAGCTTCAGTGAAATCCGTTTGCAAATCGGAGTGATAGATTAGAATCTAGAGCCAACGGTAAGTTTTCTACGTTAAACCATTACACCATTGAAAAACTGGTTACGTGTGCAATCGAAAGAAAAATGACTATAGTTGAAGAAGTAATGGCCCCTAAACTATGTTCTGGGATGAAAGTTACAGCTTCAGTGGAATCCGTTTGCAAATCGGAGTGATAGATTAGAATCTAGAGCCAACGGTAAGTTTTCTATGTGAAACCAATACACCATTGAAAAACTGGTTACGTTTGCAATCGAAAGAAAAATGACTATAGTTGAAGAAGTAATGGCCCCTAAACTATAATCTGGGATGAAAGTTACAGCTTCAGTGAAATCCGTTTGCAAATCGGAGTGATAGATTAGAATCTAGAGCCAACGGTAAGTTTTCTATGTTAAACCATTACACCATTGAAAAACTGGTTACGTTTGCAATTGAAAGAAAAATGACTATAGTTGAAGAAGTAATGGCCCCTAAACTATGTTCTGGGGTGAAAGTTACAGCTTCAGTGAAATCCGTTTGCAAATCGGAGTGATAGATTAGAATCTAGAGCCAACTGTAAGTTTTCTATGTTAAACCATTACACCATTGAAAAACTGGTTACGTTTGCAATTGAAAGAAAAATGACTATAGTTGAAGAAGTAATGGCCCCTAAACTATGTTCTGGGATGAAAGTTACAGCTTCAGTGAAATCCGTTTGCAAATCGGAGTGATAGATTAGAATCTAGAGCCAACGGTAAGTTTTCTATGTTAAACCATTACACCATTGAAAAACTGGTTACGTTTGCAATTGAAAGAAAAATGACTATAGTTGAAGAAGTAATGGCCCCTAAACTATGTTCTGGGATGAAAGTTACAGCTTCAGTGAAATCCGTTTGCAAATCGGAGTGATAGATTAGAATCTAGAGCCAACGGTAAGTTTTCTATGTTAAACCATTACACCATTGAAAAACTGGTTATGTTTGCAATTGAAAGAAAAATGACTATAGTTGAAGAAGTAATGGCCCCTAAACTATGTTCTGGGATGAAAGTTACAGCTTCAGTGAAATCCGTTTGCAAATCGGAGAGATAGATTAGAATCTAGAGCCAACGGTAAGTTTTCTATGCTAAACCATTACACCATTGAAAAACTTGTTACGTTTGCAATTGAAAGAAAAATGACTATAGTTGAAGAAGTAATGGCCCCTAAACTATGTTCTGAGATGAAAGTTACAGCTTCAGTGAAATCCGTTTGCAAATCGGAGTGATAGATTAGAATCTAGAGCCAACGGTAAGTTTTCTATGTTAAACCATTACACCATTGAAAAACTGGTTACGTTTGCAATTGAAAGAAAAATGACTATAGTTGAAGAAGTAATGGCCCCTAAACTATGTTCTGGGATGAAAGTTACAGCTTCAGTGAAATCCGTTTGCAAATCGGAGTGATAGATTAGAATCTAGAGCCAACGGTAAGTTTTCTATGTTAAACCATTACACCATTGAAAAACTGGTTACGTTTGCAATTGAAAGAAAAATGACTATAGTTGAAGAAGTAATGGCCTCTAAACTATGTTCTGGGATGAAAGTTACAGCTTCAGTGAAATCCGTTTGCAAATCGGAGTGATAGATTAGAATCTAGAGCCAACGGTAAGTTTTCTATGTTAAACCATTACACCATTGAAAAACTGGTTACGTTTGCAATTGAAAGAAAAATGACTATAGTTGAAGAAGTAATGGCCCCTAAACTATGTTCTGGGATGAAAGTTACAGCTTCAGCGAAATCCGTTTGCAAATCGGAGTGATAGATTAGAATCTAGAGCCAACGGTAAGTTTTCTATGTTAAACCATTACACCATTGAAAAACTGGTTACGTTTGCAATTGAAAGAAAAATGACTATAGTTGAAGAAGTAATGGCCCCTAAACTATGTTCTGGGATGAAAGTTAAAGCTTCAGCGAAATCCGTTTGAAAATCGGAGTGATAGATTAGAATCTAGAGCCAACGGTAAGTTTTGTATGTTAAACCATTACACCATTGAAAAACTGGTTACGTTTGCAATTGAAAGAAAAATGACTATAGTTGAAGAAGTAATGGCCCCTAAACTATGTTCTGGGATGAAAGTTACAGCTTCAGTGAAATCCGTTTGCAAATCGGAGTGATAGATTAGAATCTAGAGCCAACTGTACGTTTTCTATGTTAAACCATTACACCATTGAAAAACTGGTTACGTTTGCAATTGAAAGAAAAATGACTATAGTTGAAGAAGTAATGGCCCCTAAACTATGTTCTGGGATGAAAGTTACAGCTTCAGTGAAATCCGTTTGCAAATCGGAGTGATAGATTAGAATCTAGACCCAACGGTAAGTTTTCTATGTTAAACCATTACACCATTGAAAAACTGGTTAAGTTTGCAATTGAAAGAAAAATGACTATAGTTGAAGAAGTAATGGCCCCTAAACTATGTTCTGGGATGAAAGTTACAGCTTCAGTGAAATCCGTTTGCAAATCGGAGTGATAGATTAGAATCTAGAGCCAACGGTAAGTTTTCTATGTTAAACCATTACACCATTGAAAAACTGGTTACGTTTGCAATTGAAAGAAAAATGACTATAGTTGAAGAAGTAATGGCCCCTAAACTATGTTCTGGGGTGAAAGTTACAGCTTCAGTGAAATCCGTTTGCAAATCGAAGTGATAGATTAGAATCTAGAGCCAACGGTAAGTTTTCTATGTTAAACCATTACACCATTGAAAAACTGGTTACGTTTGCAATTGAAAGAAAAATGACTATAGTTGAAGAAGTAATGGCCCCTAAACTATGTTCTGGGATGAAAGTTACAGCTTCAGTGAAATCCGTTTGCAAATCGGAGTGATAGATTAGAATCTAGAGCCAACGGTAAGTTTTCTATGTTAAACCATTACACCATTGAAAAACTGGTTACGTTTGCAATTGAAAGAAAAATGACTATAGTTGAAGAAGTAATGGCCCCTAAACTATGTTCTGGGATGAAAGTTACAGCTTCAGTGAAATCCGTTTGCAAATCGGAGTGATAGATTAGAATCTAGAGCCAACGGTAAGTTTTCTATGTTAAACCATTACACCATTGAAAAACTGGTTACGTTTGCAATTGAAAGAAAAATGACTATAGTTGAAGAAGTAATGGCCCCTAAACTATGTTCTGGGATGAAAGTTACAGCTTCAGTGAAATCCGTTTGCAAATCGGAGTGATAGATTAGAATCTAGAGCCAACGGTAAGTTTTCTATGTTAAACCATTACACCATTGAAAAACTGGTTACGTTTGCAATTGAAAGAAAAATGACTATAGTTGAAGAAGTAATGGCCCCTAAACTATGTTCTGGGATGAAAGTTACAGCTTCAGTGAAATCCGTTTGCAAATCGGAGTGATAGATTAGAATCTAGAGCCAACGGTAAGTTTTCTATGTTAAACCAATACACCATTGAAAAACTGGTTACGTTTGCAATCGAAAGAAAAATGACTATAGTTGAAGAAGTAATGGCCCCTAAACTATGTTCTGGGATGAAAGTTACAGCTTCAGTGAAATCCGTTTGCAAATCGGAGTAATAGATTAGAATCTAGAGCCAACGGTAAGTTTTCTATGTTAAACCATTACACCATTGAAAAACTGGTTACGTTTGCAATCGAAAGAAAAATGACTATAGTTGAAGAAGTAATGGCCCCTAAACTATGTTCTGGGATGAAAGTTACAGCTTCAGTGAAATCCGTTTGCGAATCGAAGTGATAGATTAGAATCTAGAGCCAACGGTAAGTTTTCTATGTTAAACCATTACACCATTGAAAAACTGGTTACGTTTGCAATTGAAAGAAAAATGACTATAGTTGAAGAAGTAATGGCCCCTAAACTATGTTCTGGGATGAAAGTTACAGCTTCAGTGAAATCCGTTTGCAAATCGGAGTGATAGATTAGAATCTAGAGCCAACGGTAAGTTTTCTATGTTAAACCATTACACCATTGAAAAACTGGTTTCGTTTGCAATCGAAAGAAAAATGACTATAGTTGAAGAAGTAATGGCCCCTAAACTATGTTCTGGGATGAAAGTTACAGCTTCAGTGAAATCCGTTTGCAAATCGGAGTGATAGATTAGAATCTAGAGCCAACGGTAAGTTTTCTATGTTAAACCATTACACCATTGAAAAACTGGTTACATGTGCAATCGAAAGAAAAATGACTATAGTTGAAGAAGTAATGGCCCCTAAACTATGTTCTGGGATGAAAGTTACAGCTTCAGTGAAATCCGTTTGCAAATCGGAGTGATAGATTAGAAACTAGAGCCAACGGTAAGTTTTCTATGTTAAACCATTACACCATTGAAAAACTGGTTACGTTTGCAATCGGAAGAAAAATGACTATAGTTGAAGAAGTAATGGCCCCTAAACTATGTTCTGGGATGAAAGTTACAGCTTCAGTGAAATCCGTTTGCAAATCGGAGTGATAGATTAGAATCTAGAGCCAACGGTAAGTTTTCTATGTTAAACCATTACACCATTGAAAAACTGGTTACGTTTGCAATCGAAAGAAAAATGACTATAGTTGAAGAAGTAATGGCCCCTAAACTATGTTCTGGGATGAAAGTTACAGCTTCAGTGAAATCCGTTTGCAAATCGGAGTGATAGATTCGAATCTAGAGCCAACGGTAAGTTTTCTATGTTAAACCATTACACCATTGAAAAACTGGTTACGTTTGCAATTGAAAGAAAAATGACTATAGTTGAAGAAGTAATGGCCCCTAAACTATGTTCAAGGATGAAAGTTACAGCTTCAGTGAAATCCGTTTGCAAATCGGGGTGATAGATTAGAATCTAGAGCCAACGGTAAGTTTTCTATGTTAAACCAATACACCATTGAAAAACTGGTTACGTTTGCAATTGACAGAAAAATGACTATAGTTGAAGAAGTAATGGCCCCTAAACTATGTTCTGGGATGAAAGTTACAGCTTCAGTGAAATCCGTTTGCAAATCGGAGTGATAGATTAGAATCTAGAGCCAACGGTAAGTTTTCTATGTTAAACCATTACACCATTGAAAAACTGGTTACGTTTGCAATCGAAAGAAAAATGACTATAGTTGAAGAAGTAATGGCCCCTAAACTATGTTCTGGGATGAAAGTTACAGCTTCAGTGAAATCCGTTTGCAAATCGGAGTGATAGATTAGAATCTAGAGCCAACAGTAAGTTTTCTATGTTAAACCATTACACCATTGAAAAACTGGTTACGTTTGCAATTGAAAGAAAAATGACTATAGTTGAAGAAGTAATGGCCCCTAAACTATGTTCTGGGATGAAAGTTACAGCTTCAGTGAAATCCGTTTGCAAATCGGAGTGATAGATTAGAATCTAGAGCCAACGGTAAGTTTTCTATGTTAAACCATTACACCATTGAAAAACTGGTTACATTTGCAATTGAAAGAAAAATGACTATAGTTGAAGAAGTAATGGCCCCTAAACTATGTTCTAGGATGAAAGTTAATGCTTCAGTGAAATCCGTTTGCAAATCGGAGTGATAGATTAGAATCTAGAGCCAACAGTAAGTTTTCTATGTTAAACCATTACACCATTGAAAAACTGGTTACGTTTGCAATTGAAAGAAAAATGACTATAGTTGAAGAAGTAATGGCCCCTAAAATATGTTCTGGGATGAAGGTTACAGCTTCAGTGAAATCCGTTTGCAAATCGGAGTGATAGATTAGAATCTAGAGCCAACGGTAAGTTTTCTATGTTAAACCATTACACCATTGAAAAACTGGTTACATTTGCAATTGAAAGAAAAATGACTATAGTTGAAGAAGTAATGGCCCCTAAACTATGTTCTGGGATGAAAGTGACATCTTCAGTGAAATCCGTTTGCAAATCGGAGTGATAGATTAGAATCTAGAGCCAACGGTAAGTTTTCTATGTTAAACCATTACACCATTGAAAAACTGGTTACGTTTGCAATTGAAAGAAAAATGACTATAGTTGAAGAAGTAATGGCCCCTAAACTATGTTCTGGGATGAAAGTTACAGCTTCAGTGAAATCCGTTTGCAAATCGGAGTGATAGATTAGAATCTAGAGCCAACGGTAAGTTTTCTATGTTAAACCATTACACCATTGAAAAACTGGTTACGTTTGCAATTGAAAGAAAAATGACTATAGTTGAAGAAGTAATGGCCCCTAAACTATGTTCTGGGATGAAAGTTACAGCTTCAGTGAAATCCGTTTGCAAATCGGAGTGATAGATTAGAATCTAGAGCCAACGGTAAGTTTTTTATGTTAAACCATTACACCATTGAAAAACTGGTTACGTTTGCAATTGAAAGAAAAATGACTATAGTTGAAGAAGTAATGGCCTCTAAACTATGTTCTGGGATGAAAGTTACAGCTTCAGTGAAATCCGTTTGCAAATCGGAGTGATAGATTAGAATCTAGAGCCAACAGTAAGTTTTCTATGTTAAACCATTACACCATTGAAAAACTGGTTACGTTTGCAATTGAAAGAAAAATGACTATAGTTGAAGAAGTAATGGCCCCTAAACTATGTTCTGGGATGAAAGTTACAGCTTCAGTGAAATCCGTAGCTGTAAATTGCATCCCAGAACATAGTTTAGGGGCCATTACCTCTTCAACTATAGTCATTTTTCTTTCGATTGCAAACGTACCCAGTTTTTCAATGGTGTAATGGCTTAACATAGAAAACTTACCGCTGGCTTTAGATTCTAATCTATCACTCCGATTTGGAAACAGATTTCACTGAAGCTGTAAATTGCATCCCAGAACATAGTTTAGGGGCCATTACCTCTTCAACTATAGTCATTTTTCTTTTGATTGCAAACGTACTGTAACGATTTTGGAATCGTATTCGCGGTCAGCGCACCAGACGTGCTCTGACGCGGCGGATTTCCTCCACAAGCGTATATTTGAGGACACCCAGGCTAGGTGCTATGCACCCGCATAGGGCAATTCCCTCCAGCAGATGGCGCTGTTGAGTGCAGGCGAACACAGTCGCTGCACAGCCACAGATGCCAGACGGGAATTGTACAGATCCAGGACAAGGTACGATCAGGCAGGGCTGGATAGCCCACAAGAAACAGAGCAAAGGGACAGAACCAATGTGTGTCCACCAAACTAGTCGCCACCCAGTGACGGTGAACACACAACGGCGGAAACGAAGTGGGAATGCAATCGCAAGAATGGCGATTGCCGACAGAGACACAAGACTGAGCAAAACAGGGCACGAGGGTAGCAAAGGCACAGCAAATAATACAATAAGAAGATACGGAAAACAACAAACGCTAGCTAACCGCGAACACCGCACTCATTCGCAACAGTGCACGCGGTTATGCGCGGTCTCCACGTGATAAGCACAATAGAGACAAGCACGCCTACCTAACCATTAACAGACAAACATGAAACAGAGGACGCGAGCGCTTGCTTAACGGTTACCTCACCGAGCCTCCAGCAAGCGTAGCAGACAAGACAGACACACGAAAACAGGGACAAGTGAGAGATAGGATCCACAGCACTAGCGAGAAGCGAGTGCGATCCAGGTACAGAGTAGCAGAGCAGAAGGATCCCCAGCGCTAGCAAAAAGTGGCTAGCGCGATCCCAGAAGACAGAACACAAGGATCCCCAGCGCTAGCGAAAAGTAGCTAGCACGATCCCAGGAGACAGAACAGAAGGATCCCGAACGCTAGCGAAAAGTGGCTAGCGCGATCCCAGAAGACAGAACAGAAGAGATAGCTGGTAGCAACCGCTGCACCAGCTATACTCCAAGAACAGAGATCAGAACCATTTCCTGTCGACCACCGTTGGGACAGGACAATGGCAACAGAACATACAAACAGATAATTCAACCTGACTGGGCTAGAAGGGGAGCCTAAAGCAACCCTCAGGAATTAACTATACTAGATAGCAATGGCTGACACTCCAGCAGTTTCCATCAGGAACAGACCATGGAAGGGAAATGACCAGCAAAGCCTTCTGGGAAACATAAAGCTCTTATAGTGCCAGTCATCAAAGAAGGCAGGTAGGGGATTTGCATAACGAATGTATGCAAATTCTCCAGCAAGAGAACAGACCAGAACTTGCAATGGAAAGACAGGTCTCTGTTCCAGAGTCCTGCAGCATGCAAACCTAAACAATGGTCAAAAGGCTTCCTGCCTGTGCAGGCAGCTGAGTGGATTCTCACAGTACCCCCCTCTAGGGATGGATTCCAGACATCCTTCAAAACTGGTATCATCACAAAACTCTAACTGAAAACTCATGAAGGTCGGGGCAGCCCCACAAGGCCCAATTCCAGAGTCAGTCCATCCGAAACCGACCTCATCGGAAGCAGAAGCCACCGAAACATGCCCATCAGCACTACAAGTCTCAGCGTAACACCCATCAGGACTGTGCACACCAGAGAAGAAGCCATCTACACCCTCCAGACAATACCCACCACCTTCCAAGGAGCGTCCAAGAATACCAAATCTGCCGCAATACCTGTTCGAAGTGTCCCTTACAACACCAAAGCCATTGCTGATCGTATTCAGTGCACCAAGCAAAACCTTTCCCGGAATCTCCCAGAACGCCTTGAAGCTCTGCAGAGATCCCAAGAAGCCAGAACGCTCACCAGGCTCACATGGAGAACCACCAAGAACCCCTATGGAACCTATGATCATTCCAGACTCAAAATTAGCAGGACACCCATCAAGATCAGGACTTTCAGGGACCACTTCTGGGCATGCAAGCAGGCAGGCTATATCGGAACATGTCTCCACTGAGGAAGCATCAATCACTCCCTGTCACTATCTGTCAACGCTATTTTTTTTATCCCCCCCTGCCCCCTGCCCCCTCCTGATCACCCCCCACCCCTCAGATTCTCCCCAGGACCCCCCCCCCCAGACACCCCCCCCCCCCCCCTGTGTACTGTGTGCATCTATCCCCCTGATAACCTGTCAATCACCTGTCAATCACCCATCAATCACCCCCTGTCACTGCCACCCAACAATCAGCCCCTAACCTGCCCCTTGCGGGCAATCTGATCACCCACCCACACCAATAGATCGCCCGCAGATCCGACATCAGATCACAACCCAAATCCATTGTTTACATCTATTCTCTCCTCTAAACACCCACTAATTACCCATCAATCACCCATCAATCACCCCCTATCACCACCTGTCACTTTTACCTATCAGATCAGACCCTAATCTGCCCCTTGCGGGCACCCAATCACCCGCCAACACGCTCAAATTGCCCTCTGACCCCCCCTTATCAATTCGCCAGTGCATTAATTACATCTGTTCTTCCCTGTAATAACCCACTGATCACCTGTCAATCACCTGCCAATCACCTATCACCCATCAATCACCCCCTGTCACCCCCTGTCACTGCCACCCATCAGTCAGCCCCTGTCATTGCCACCCATCAATCACCCCCTGTCACTGCCACCCATCAATCAGTCCCTAACCTGCCCCTTGCGGGCAATCTGATCACCCACCCACACCATCCGATCGCCTGCAGACCCGCAGTCAGATCACCTCCCAAGTGCATTGCATCTGTTCTCTCCTCTAAACACCCACTAATTACCCATCAATCACCCCCTGTCACTGCTACCCATCAGATTAGACCCCCATCTGCCCCTAGGGCACCCAATCACCCGCCCACACCCTCAGACCCCAGCCCTGATCACCTCGCCGTTGCATTACTTGCATCTATTCCCCCCACTAATCACACCTTGAGACACCCATCAATCACCTCCTGTCACTACCTGTCACCCCCTAGCACACCTACCCATCAGATCAGGCCCTAATTTGCCCCGTGTGGGCTCCTGATCACTCGGCCAAACCCTCAGATCCCCCTCAGACCCCCTTCCGATCACCTCCCAAGTGCATTGAGTGCATCTATTTTCCCCTCTAATCACCCCCTGAGACACCCATCAATCACCTCCTGTCACCCCCCTAGCACTCCTATCCATCAGATCAGGCCCAATACAACCTGTCATCTAAAAGGCCACCCTGCTTATGACCGGTTCCACAAAATTCGGCCCCTCATAGACCACCTGTCATCAAAATTTGCAGATGCTTATACCCCTGAACAGTCATTTTGAGACATTTGGTTTCCAGACTCCTCACGGTTTTGGGCCCGTAAAATGCCAGGGCGGTATAGGAACCCCACAAGTGACCCCATTTTAGAAAAAAGACACCCCAAGGTATTCTGTTAGGTGTATGACGAGTTCATAGAAGATTTTATTTCTTGTTAAAAGTTAGCGGAAATTGATTTTTATTGGGTTTTTTTCACAAAGTGTCATTTTTCACTAACTTGTGACTAAAAGTAAAATCTTCTATGACCTCGCCATACACCTAATGGAATACCTTGGGGTGTCTTCTTTCTAAAATGGGGTCACTTGTGGGGTTCCTATACTGCCCTGGCATTTTAGGGGCCCTAAACCGTGAGGAGTAGTCTAGAAAACAAATGCCTCAAAATGACCTGTGAATAGGACGTTGGGCCCCTTAGCGCACCTAGGCTGCAAAAAAAGTGTCACACGTGGTATCGCCGTACTCAGGAGAAGTAGTATAATGTGTTTTGGGGTGTATTTTTACACATACCCATGCTGGGTGGGAGAAATCTCTCTGTAAATGGACAATTGTGTGTAAAAAAAATCAAACAATTGTCATGTACAGAGATATTTCTACCACCCAGCATGGGTATGTGTAAAAATACACCCTAAAACACATTATACTTCTTCTCCTGAGTACGGCGGTACCACATGTGTGGCACTTTTTTACACCCTAAGTGCGCTAAGGGGCCCAAAGTCCAATGAGTACCTTTAGGATTTCACAGGTCATTTTGCGACATTTGGTTTCAAGACTACTCCTCACGGTTTAGGGCCCCTAAAATGCCAGGGCAGTATAGGAACCGCACAAATGACCCCATTCTAGAAAGGAGACACCCAAAGGTATTCTATTAGGTGTATGGCGAGGTCATAGAAGATTTTATTTTTTGTCACAAGTTAGCGGAATATGACACTTTGTGAAGAAAAACAATTCAAATCAATTTCCGCTAACTTGTGGCAAAAAATAAAATCTTCTATGAACTCACCATACTCCTAACGGAATACCTTGGGGTGTCTTCTTTGTAAAATGGGGTAATTAGTGGGGTTCCTATACTGCCCTGGCATTTTAGGGGCCCTAAACCGTGAGGAGTAGTCTTGAAACAAAAATGACCTGTGAAATCCTAAAGGTACTCATTGGACTTTGGGCCCTTTAGCGCAGTTAGGGTGCAAAAAAGTGCCACACATGTGGTATTGCCGTACTCGGGAGAAGTAGTATAATGTGTTTTGGGGTGTATTTTTACACATACCCATGCTGGGTGGGAGAAATACTTCTGTAAATGACAATCTTTTGATTTTTTTACACACAATTGTCCATTTACAGAGTTATTTCTCCCACCCAGCATGGGTATGTGTAAAAATACACCCCAAAACACATTGTACTACTTCTCCCGAGTACGGCGATACCACATGTGTGGCACTTTTTTGCACCCTAACTGCGCTAAAGGGCCCAAAGTCCAATGAGTACCTTTAGGATTTCACAGGTCATTTTGCGGAATTTGATTTCCAGACTACTCCTCATGGTTTAGGGCCCCTAAAATGCCAGGGCAGTATAGGAACCCCACAAATGACCCCATTTTAGTAAGAAGACACCCAAAGGTATTCCGTTAGGAGTATGGTGAGTTCATAGAAGTTTTTATTTTTTTGTCACAAGTTAGCGGAAATTGATTTTAATTGTTTTTTTTCACAAAGTGTCATGTTCCGCTAACTTGTGACAAAAAATAAAATCTTCTATGAACTCACCATACTCCTAACGGAATACCTTGGGGTGTCTTCTTTCTAAAATGGGGTCATTTGTGGGGTTCCTATACTGCCCTGGCATTTTAGGGGCCCTAAACCGTGAGGAGTAGTCTTGAAACCAAATGTCGCAAAATGACCTGTGAAATCCTAAAGGTACTCATTGGACTTTGTGCCCTTTAGCGCAGTTAGGGTGCAAAAAAGTGCCACACATGTGGTATTGCCGTACTCAGGAGAAGTAGTATAATGTGTTTTGTGGTGTATTTTTACACATACCCATGCTGGGTGGGAGAAATAACTCTGTAAATGGACAATTGTGTGTAAAAAAAATGAAAACATTGTCATTCACAGAGATATTTCTCCCACCCAGCATGGGTATGTGTAAAAATACACCCCAAAACACATTATAGTACTTCTACTGAGTATGGCAATACCACATGTGTGGCACTTTTTTGCAGCCTAACTGCGCTAAGGGGTCCAAAGTCCAATGAGCACCTTTAGGCTTTACAGGGGTGCTTACAATTTAGCACCCCCCAAAATGCCAGGACAGTGAACACACCCCACAAATGACCCCATTTTGGAAAGTAGACACTTCAAGGTATTCAGAGAGGGGCATGGTGAGTCCGTGGCAGATTTCATTTTTTTTTGTCGCAAGTTAGCAGAAATGGAAACTTTTTTTTTTTTTGTCACAAAGTGTCATTTTCCGCTTACTTGTGACAAAAAATAATATCTTCTATGAACTCACTATGCCTCTCAGTGAATACTTTGGGATGTCTTCTTTCCAAAATGGGGTCATTTGGGGGGTATTTATACTATCCTGGAATTCTAGCCCCTCATGAAACATGACAGGGGGTCAGAAAAGTCATAGATGCTTGAAAATGGGAAAATTCACTTTTTGCACCATAGTTTGTAAACGCTATAACTTTTACCCAAACCAATAAATATACACTGAATGGGTTTTTTTTATCAGAAACATGTTTGTCCACATTTTTCGCGCTGCATGTATACAGAAATTTTACTTTATTTGAAAAATGTCAGCACAGAAAGTTAAAAAAATCATTTTTTTGCCAAACTTCATGTCTTTTTTGATGAATATAATAAAAAGTAAAAATCGCAGGAGCAATCAAATAGCACCAAAAGAAAGCTTTTGTTAGTGACAAGAAAAGGAGCCAAAATTCATTTAGGTGGTAGGTTGTATGAGCGAGCAATAAACCGTGAAAGCTGCAGTGGTCTGAATGGAAAAAAAGTGCCTGGTCCTTAAGGGGTAGAAAGACTGTGGTCCTCAAGTGGTTAAATCCAGAGGATTGGAACAATCGTCCGCTGACAATGTGTTTTTAGCAGATTGAAGCGCATGTAGTTCATCCAAAATCATTCTCCACACGTCAAACAGCGGAGTCACAAAATCAGAGATACATTCACCAGTCTTGATTAAAGTGCACGCAGACTCAATGCACGCATACAAAACTGCTTCGTTTTTAGAAAGGTAATGATTGCAAAACGATCTCCAATCACATTCCAATTCATAGACCAGGAGCTCGATCTCCCATTTCTCAAACGGGGGCTCCCATGCACACTTAACCTGCTGAGCGGTCTGGACGAGCTCAGCTCGTCCAACACCGCCAGAGGCTGCCGCTCAGGCCCTGCTGGGCCGATTTTTGTCAAATAAAAAGCAGCACACGCAGCCGGCACTTTGCCAGCCGCGTGTGCTGCCTGATTGCCGCCGCTCTGCGGCGATCCGCCGCGAGCAGCGGCGAAAGAGGGTCCCCCCAGCCGCCTGAGCCCAGCGTAGCCGGAACAAAAAGTTCCGGCCAGCGCTAAGGGCTGGATTGGAGGCGGCTGACGTCAGGACGTCGGCTGACGTCACTCCGCTCGTCGCTATGGCGACGATATAAGCAAAACAAGGAAGGCCGCTCATTGCGGCCTTCCTTGTTTATTCTGGGCGCCGGAGGCGATCGGAAGATCGCCTCCGGAGCGCCCTCTAGTGGGCTTTCATGCAGCCAACTTTCAGTTGGCTGCATGAAATAGTTTTTTTTTTATTTAAAAAAAACCCTCCCGCAGCCACCCTGGCGATTTAATCAGAACGCCAGGGTGGTTAACAAAGGATGAACAATCATAGTGCGCACAGTCTACAGATGGAGCAGGAACAGAACGGGAATCTTTTACCTCTTTATTGGGGTCAATTGATTGGTGTGTGTGTAATTCATCCAAAATGATCTGCCACTAGTGATGCTCGGATACCCCTTTTTATTATTCGAGTGTGGTCGAATTCGAATAGTAAATTATTCGCGTTCGGTCGAATATTCGAATCAAATTTTTTTTACTATTCGATTCGACCTCGGACTTCCAGCTCACTATTCGAGTCGGTATTCGAGCTCATTATTCAAGCTGACTATTCGAATTGGCCTTAAATAGCTTCCAACACTTGTTTTGAGGGTGAATGATGCAAGAAACATCTTTTTTCCAAGTAACAACAGCAAGTGATTATGTGGGGATGTTCCTTTAAAAAAAAAAAAGGTGGAAAGAGAAGTTGTGTCCAAAATTTTGTTCAGTACTGTATATGCTTCTTCTTCTTCTTTATCTTCTATATCTTCTTCTTCTTCTTCTATATCTTCTTCTTCTATATCTTCTTCTTCTATATCTTCTTCTATATCTTCTTCTTCTTCTTCTTCTTCTTCTTCATCTTCTTCTTCTTCTTCATCATCATCTTCTTCTTCTTCATCTTCTTCATCTTCTTCTTCTTCATCTTCTTCATCTTCTTCTTCTTCATCTTCTTCTTCTTCTTCATCATCTTCTTCTTCTTCATCTTCTTCATCTTCTTCTTCTTCATCTTCTTCATCTTCTTCTTCATCTTCTTCTTCTTCATCATCTTCTTCTTCTTCATCTTCTTCATCTTCTTCTTCTTCATCTTCTTCATCTTCTTCTTCTTCATCTTCTTCTTCTTCTTCTTCTCCTTCTTCTTCTTCTTCTCCTTCTTTTTCTATATCGTCTTCTTCTTCTTCACTTATTTCTCTTTTATATTTTTTTTTTAAAGAAATGCAGCTATTTTTGAGCGTAATAAATAGCTGGTGGCGCACGCATGTTGGAAGCGCCAGTGTATGTGCTCCCTGGCAGTGGAAAAACACAGACAGCAGGAGGTAAATTTAGCAGCAGGAGGAGGAGGATGATTGTGTGGCAGCAGGCAGTCAATGAGGCAGGCAGCGAGACGAGACATAATAGGCTGTGGTACCTAGCGGTGGTACCAGGCCGTAAATACACAGCATGAGGTTCCAGACAGCGGTCGTGCAGCCCACATCGTGTCCAATACACAACTGGGACAACACAGTTTTCAACCCAGGCACCTCAGAAAAATTAAACCTTTTTTTTTTATGGTTTATTTGTTTTGTTTTTACAACAAATTTCACTGACAGATATAGCTATTGTTTGACGTAATAGCTGGTGGCAGAGTGGCAGCAGAAGGTAAATCTGTGTACCCTGGCAGTGGGAAACACAGACAGACAGCAGCAGCAGCAGGAGGAATGGAGGAGTAATGTGAGCAACTATTGTTTGACGTAATAGCTGGTGGCAGAGTGGCAGCAGAAGGAAATTCTGTGTACCTTGGCAGTGGGAAACACAGACATACAGCAGCAGCAGCAGGAGGAATGGAGGAGTAGTGTGAGTGTGGCAGCAGGCCAGGCAGGCAGCGTGACATATTAGCCCTGGTACCTAGCGGTGATACCAGGGCTGTAAATAAACACAGCAGGAGGTCCCAGACAGCGGTCGTGCAGCCCACATCGTGTCCAATACACAACTGGGACAACGCAGTTTTCAACCCGGGCACCTCAGAAAAATTAAACCTTTTTTTTTTTATGGTTTATTTGTTTTGTTTTTACAACAAATTTCACTGACAGATATAGCTATTGTTTGATGTAATAGCTGGTGGCAGAGTGGCAGCAGAAGGTAAATCTGTGTACCCTGGCAGTGGGAAACACAGACAGACAGCAGCAGCAGCAGGAGGAATGGAGGAGTAATGTGAGCAACTATTGTTTGACGTAATAGCTGGTGGCAGAGTGGCAGCAGAAGGAAATTCTGTGTACCCTGGCAGTGGGAAACACAGACATACAGCAGCAGCAGCAGGAGGAATGGAGGAGTAGTGTGAGTGTGGCAGCAGGCCAGGCAGGCAGCGTGACATAATAGCCCTGGTACCTAGCGGTGATACCAGGGCTGTAAATAAACACAGCAGGAGGTCCCAGACAGCGGTCGTGCAGCCCACATCGTGTCCAATACACAACTGGGACAACACAGTTTTCAACCCAGGCACCTCAGAAAAATTAAACCTTTTTTTTATGGTTTATTTGTTTTGTTTTTACAACAAATTTCACTGACAGATATAGCTATTATTTGACGTAATAGCTGGTGGCAGAGTGGCAGCAGAAGGAAATTCTGTGTACCCTGGCAGTGGGAAACACAGACAGACAGCAGCAGCAGCAGGAGGAATGGAGGAGTAATGTGAGCAACTATTGTTTGACGTAATAGCTGGTGGCAGAGTGGCAGCAGAAGGTACATCTGTGTACCCTGGCAGTGGGAAACACAGACAGACAGCAGAAGGGCAGTACACAGCAGCCCACTGTAGGTGTAAAATGTGTGGCTGCAGGCGACGTAATAGTCAAAGTGAACCAGGCTGGCTTAGTGAGCAGGAGCCAGGAGGTGGTAAAGGGTGGTAAGGCACATTAACGATGGTTCTTCCGGTAGCCAGTTCATGTCCCCCTCTTGCCGACAACAGGGGCCAGGAACTCGCCTTCCACCCACGCCTGGTTCATCTTGAGAAACGTCAGTCTGTCCACAGACTTGTGAGACAGACGTGAGCGTTTCTCGGTGACCATGCCACCAGCTGCACTGAAGCAGCGCTCGGACAGCACGCTGGAAGGGGGACAGGACAGCACTTCCAGGGCGTACTGCGCCAGCTCACTCCAGATCTCCAGGCTCTTGACCCAATACTCCATGGGATCAACAGGGGCATCGCTGTCAAGCCCACTGTAGGACCCCATGTAGTCAGCCACCATTCGGGTCAGGCGCTGGCTGTGACCGGAGGAGGATGCTGCTGCATGCACCTCCTCTCTAGTCACTGCTGCCGGAGCCTCTACAGTCCTGTAGAGCTCGTTGCTGAAAGACAGCAGGTCTGTGGGGCGCTTGCTGCTGGATGCAGGCACCTGCTGCTGCCTCTGTGCTGGCTGGACAGTGGGGGTGGAAGGCTGGGGGAAGGCTTCCTCCAAGCGCTCAACAAGGGCCTGCTGCAAGCTCCTTATTTGTTGCGCTGGGTCTCCTCCTGCAGGCGGCAGGAACTGGCTCAACTTTCCCTTGAGGCGTGGGTCCAACATCATGCTGATCCAGATGTCCTCCCTCTGCTTCATCTGGATCACCCTGGGGTCCTTGCGCAGGCACGTCAGCATGTGCGCTGCCATTGGGAAGAGGCGGGCCACGTGTGCTGGCACATCGACGGCAGTGCTGTCCTCATCCTCCTCCTCTGCCTCCTCTGCCGCCTCATCCTCTCTCCACCCCCGCACCAACTCAGCTGCGCTGTGCTGATCCCCCTCATCAGCAGCAAGGTCAGGGACCTCCACCTAGTCCTCCTCCTCCTCCCCCTCAGAGGTGGACTGTGCAGCTGCTTGCCGCTCCTGCTGGTCCAAGGCTGCCGCTCCCTGTTCCAGCAAAGCATCGAGGGCCCTGTTCAGCAGACAAACCAGGGGCACCCACTCGCAGACCATAGCATGGTCCCTGCTCACCATGTTAGTGGCCTGCAGAAAGGGAGCCAGCACTAAGCACACCTGCTGCATGTGCCTCCAGTCATCATCGGGGACGATGGACGGGATGTTGCTGGTCCTGTCCCTTCTCTGAGCGGCGGAAACAGTGGCCTGGGCAAGGTACTGGTTGACAGCGTGCTTCTGTTCAACCAGACGCTCCAACATCGCCAGGGTGGAGTTCCAGCCAGTCGGAACGTCAAGGATCAGCCGATGGCGTGGCAGCTCCAGCTCCTTTTGCACGTCTTCCAGGCTCGCACAGGCTGCAGCCGAGCGCCGGAAGTGACGCACAACGTTCCTTGCCATTTCCAGCAGTTCGCCCATCCCCTGGTAGGTGCGCAAGAACTTCTGCACCACCAGGTTCAGCACGTGGGCAAGACAGGGGATGTGGGTCAGGTTTCCCCTGTCAATTGCGGCAACCAGATTGGCCCCATTGTCGGCCACCACCTCTCCGACTCTGAGGCCTCTGGGGGTCAGCCAAATCCTCTCCTGCTCCTGGAGTTTGGCCAACACATGGGTTGCCGTCAGTTTGGTCTTCCCAAGGCTGACCAAGTGCAGCAGCGCTTGGCAGTGGCGGGCCTTCACGCTGCTGCTGAGGCGGGGGGTTTGGCCAGGTGTGCCGGAGGATGGCAGAGGATCGGAGGAACCTGCTGCAGTTCCCCTGACCCGGCGGGGTGGCACCACCCACTGTGTTGCTGCTGCTGCTGTGCCCGCTGCTGCTCTCCTATCCTCACCCCCTTCCACTAAGCTGACCCAGTGGACAGTGAAGGACAGGTAGCGGCCTGTCCCGAAGCGGCTGCTCCAGGAGTCCATGGTGACGTGGACCCTTTCACCAACCGCGTGCTCCAGCCCTCGCTCCACATTGGCCATCACAAAGCGGTGCAGTGCAGGAATGGCCTTGCGGGCGAAGAAGTGTCTGCTGGGGAGCTGCCAGTCTGGGGCTGCACAAGCAAGCAGCGCACGCATGTCGCTCCCCTCCTGCACGAGCGTGTACGGCAGGAGTTGGGAGCACATGGCCCGTGCCAGCAAGCCGTTCAGCTGCCGCACGCGATGGCTGCTGGGAGGCAGAGCCCTAACCACCCCCTGGAAGGACTCGCTCAAAAGGCTCTGGCGTGGCCTTTTGCTTGCACGGGAATCAGCAGACACAGCAGAGGAGGCCACTGAGGACTGGCTGCCAGAACAGGCCTCAGTGTCGGCGGCAGGAGTTGCAGAGGGGGGAGGAGCAGTGCGTTTCCGCACTCCTGCTGGTGCTGCTGGAGGAGCAGGAGGGCGGGTGGCTGCTGTTGCTGCTGCTGCTGCTAAAGGCTGTGCAGTGATGGGTGTGGTGCCACTGCCAGCACCAGATGCCTTCAGCCTCTGGAACTCCTCATGCTGGTGGAAATGTTTAGCAGCAAGGTGGTTGATGAGCGAGCTGGTGCTGAACTTTAAGCGGTCTGCACCTCTGCTCAACTTCCGCTGACAGTGGTTGCAAGTGGCGTACTTGCTGTCCACAGTGGGCATGGTGAAAAATCGCCAGATTGGTGACACAAACAACCCCCTACGGCCTGGAACCGCTGCTGCCTGTCTCCCTGTGGTGGTTGGGGGGGGGGGGGGGGCTTGGGTGCGGCTGGTGGTGGTACTGGCAGATGCTGCTGCTGCTGCTGAGCCTGAGACACCAGCAGGCTGTGGGACCTGCCTACTGCTGCCAATGCTTGCAATGATGCACCTCCTTTCAAGGCCCACAAGCGCATCCTCCTCTTCCTCCTCAGAGCTGCTGATGACGACATCCCCTGGAGCTGGTGGCACCCAGTCTTTGTCTGTCACCGTGTCATCATCATCCTCCCCCTCCTGAAACATGTCCTGCTGGGATGATGACCCCCCAAACTCCTCTCCTGATGCATGGATGGGCTGCTTGACTGTCGCCACAGTCTTGCTGTCCAATCCCTCCTCCCCCAAAGTGCCCATCAGCATCTCCTCCTCAAAATCGCCAACAACAGCAGACAATTTACTCATGATGCCTGGGGTCAAAAGACTGCTGAATGACAGGTCGGCGAATGACGGTGAACTGGCCTCCTCCCCAGGCCCTGCTGGGCGGCTGCTGCGAACAGGGGTGGTGGTGGTGGTGGTGAGGGTGGAGGCCTCGGATGCAGAGCTGCTCATCCTCCGTCATCAGTTGCCACAGTGTCTGCATCCTTTTCCTCAATGGGACGTTTCTGACCCAGCTGGAGGAAAATCGGAGCAGGTGCTACACGCTGCTGCTGCTGTGTCTCTGCAGCGTGAGTTGCAGATGCTCCTGCTGGGCGGCGCCCAAGGCGTCCACGGCCAGTGGCTATAGGAGGAATGTTAGCCACTGACGCTGCTGCTGCTGCGGAACTGTGCATGATGGCACGGCCGCGGCTTGCCACAATGCTGCTCCCTCTCCTCCTGATTCCCTTGCTGCCCTTCCCCTTGCCCAACCCGCGCTGGCTGCCACTTCCAGACATCTTAGATGTTTTGGGCGTAAACACAAACGTTTTTTAAAAGGGCGGGTGAAAAGTGGGGTACTTTAATGGAGTGGGTTGGTGGGTGAGGTGACACTAATCACTAAGTGATTAGATCGCTCACTGATTAGTACAGTACAAATACAAAATACAATAATCGGTAATCAGTAAGTGTGAACAGTGAACAGTGAGTGTGTCCCCTAGTACACTAACTAGAAAATACAATAATCAGTAGTAATCACTCAGATTCAGTAGAAGGAAATAGAGTGTGTGTACACTACAGACAGTGAGTGCACGCACGCACACACACGCACAGGAGCTAGCCTATGAACAGTGACTGAGTGAGTGTCCCTAGTACAGTAAGTAAGTAGTAACAGTCGGGAAGTACAACTAGAAATTACAATATCAGTAGTAATCACAAGGAAATAGAGTGTGTGTACACTACAGACAGTGAGTGCACGCACGCACACACACGCGCAGGAGCTAGCCTATGAACAGTGACTGAGTGAGTGTCCCTAGTACAGTAAGTAAGTAGTAACAGTCAGGAAGTACAACTAGAAATTACAATAATCAGTAGTTATCAAAAGGAAATAGAGTGTGTGTACACTACAGACAGTGAGTGCACGCACGCACACACACGCGCAGGAGCTAGCCTATGAACAGTGACTGAGTGAGTGTCCCTAGTACAGTAAGTAAGCAGTAAAAGTCAGGAAGTACAACTAGAAATTACAATAATCAGTAGTAATCACAAGGAAATTGAGTGTGTGTACACTACAGACAGTGAGTGCACGCACGCGCACACACGCGCAGGAGCTAGCATATGAACAGTGACTGAGTGAGTGTCCCTAGTACAGTAAGTAAGTAGTACCAGTCAGGAAGTACAACTAGAAATTACAATAATCAGTAGTAATCAGAAGGAAATAGAGTGTGTGTACACTACAGACAGTGAGTGCATGCGCGCGCACACACGCGCAGGAGCTAGCCTATGAACAGTGACTGAGTGAGTGTCCCTAGTACAGTAAGTAAGTAGTAACAGTCAGGAAGTACAACTAGAAATTACAATAATCAGTAGTAATCACAAGGAAATAGAGTGTGTGTACACTACAGACAGTGAGTGCACGCACGCGCACACACGCGCAGGAGCTAGCCTATGAACAGTGACTGAGTGAGTGTCCCTAGTACAGTAAGTAAGTAGTAACAGTCAGGAAGTACAACTAGAAATTACAATAATCAGTAGTAATCACAAGGAAATAGAGTGTGTGTACACTACAGACAGTGAGTGCACGCACGCGCACACACGCGCAGGAGCTAGCCTATGAACAGTGACTGAGTGAGTGTCCCTAGTACAGTAAGTAAGTAGTAACAGTCAGGAAGTACAACTAGAAATTACAATAATCAGTAGTAATCACAAGGAAATAGAGTGTGTGTACACTACAGACAGTGAGTGCACGCACGCGCACACACGCGCAGGAGCTAGCCTATGAACAGTGACTGAGTGAGTGTCCCTAGTACAGTAAGTAAGTAGTAACAGTCAGGAAGTACAACTAGAAATTACAATAATCAGTAGTAATCACAAGGAAATAGAGTGTGTGTACACTACAGACAGTGAGTGCACGCACGCGCACACACGCGCAGGAGCTAGCCTATGAACAGTGACTGAGTGAGTGTCCCTAGTACAGTAAGTAAGTAGTAACAGTCAGGAAGTACAACTAGAAATTACAATAATCAGTAGTAATCACAAGGAAATAGAGTGTGTGTACACTACAGACAGTGAGTGCACGCACGCGCACACACGCGCAGGAGCTAGCCTATGAACAGTGACTGAGTGAGTGTCCCTAGTACAGTAAGTAAGTAGTAACAGTCAGGAAGTACAACTAGAAATTACAATAATCAGTAGTAATCACAAGGAAATAGAGTGTGTGTACAGTACAGACAGTGAGTGCACGCACGCGCACACACGCGCAGGAGCTAGCCTATGAACAGTGACTGAGTGAGTGTCCCTAGTACAGTAAGTAAGTAGTAACAGTCAGGAAGTACAACTAGAAATTACAATAATCAGTAGTAATCACAAGGAAATAGAGTGTGTGTACACTACAGACAGTGAGTGCACGCACGCGCACACACGCGCAGGAGCTAGCCTATGAACAGTGACTGAGTGAGTGTCCCTAGTACAGTAAGTAAGTAGTAACAGTCAGGAAGTACAACTAGAAATTACAATAATCAGTAGTAATCACAAGGAAATAGAGTGTGTGTACACTACAGACAGTGAGTGCACGCACGCGCACACACGCGCAGGAGCTAGCCTATGAACAGTGACTGAGTGAGTGTCCCTAGTACAGTAAATAAGTAGTAACAGTCAGGAAGTACAACTGGAAATTACAATAATCAGATTCAGTAGTAATCACAAGGAATTAGACAGTGCACGCGCACACACACGCAGGAGCTAGCCTATGAACAGTGACTGAGTGTCCCTCCCTAGTACAGTAAGTAGTAACAGTAAGTACTACTAGAAATTACAATAATCAGTAATCAGAAGGAAATAGAGTGTGTGTACAGTGCACACACACACACACACGGTCGCACGCAGGAGCTATGAACAAACAGTGACAGTGAGTGTCCTAGTACAGTTATATAACTACAATACAAAATACAATCACTCAGTACTAGTAAAGGACAGCAGAAATGGATGAGAAATAAACTAACAGAGGACAGGAGAGAACAGCTGAGCTGCCCACAGGCAGGCCCTGAGGCCTAAAGTTGTGTAAGCTTGCCTGCAGCAGCTGGCTCTCTAGTAACACACAAGCTACTAACTAAAATACAATGTCTATCTAACTAACAACAATATAGGTGTATATAGGAGGTGTATGTGAGCAAAAATGCTAGGTGAATGACCACAATAAAGCTCTTGCTAAGCCAAAGCACAAAGGAGCAGATCTCTCTCTGTACAAAGTCAGGCAAGGACGGAAAAACCTAAAATGGCGGCCGCTATTTATAGGGTAGGGGCTGGCCAGGGTCCCCCTCTGTGATTGGCTGCCGTCAGAGGGCCTGGGAGCCCTCTGATTGGCTCTGAGGACATCAATCTGGGCTATGACGCTATTCGAGCTCGGTATTCGAGCTCGAATAGCGCTGTTAGCTCGAATAGCGCGAATAGTGAATGGGCCATTCGAGTTTACTCGAATAGCCCATTCGAATAGCTCCAGCTATTCGGAGCTCGAATACCGAGCTCGAATAGCTGAAAAAGAGCTCGAATATTCGAGCTACTCGAATATTCGAGCTCTGTTGAGCACCACTGTCTGCCACACATACATCACCAGATCCACAACACACTTGTCACATTCATCAGAATCAATCAAAAGGCACAAAGAGTAAAGACAATCGTTCAGGACATCCGCGCTTTTTGCGATGTAAAAATCGCAAAAGGCTTTCCAATCCAAATCAAATTCCTCCACCAAGGCCCCAATTTCCCATGAGGCAAATGGCGGTTCAAATAGCCCAGTATCGAGATAATCCCCATATGGGTGGGGATCAGGGACGACCACCGATTTTTTAACTGCTTTTATATAGTGTGCGATCCTACCTATAATAGGATCCACATACGCTTTTGTCTCAGGCAATGACATCTGAATCAAATCAAAGGTTCCCTCTGCCCTGGGAATTTTGGTTTGGCTGGTCATTCTGTAACGATTGTGGAATCGTATTCGCGGTCAGCGCACCAGACGTGCGCTGACGCGGCAGATTTCCTCCACAAGCGTATATTTGAGGACACCCAGGCTAGGTGCTATGCACCCGCAGAGGGCAATTCCCTCCGGCAGATGGCGCTGTGGAGTGCAGGTGAATACAGTCTCTGCACAGCCACAGATGCCAGACGGGAATTGTACAGATCCAGGACAAGGTACGATCAGGCAGGGCTGGATAGCCCACAAGAAACAGAGCAAAGGGACAGAACCAATGTGTGTCCACCAAACTAGTCGCCACCCAGCGACGGTGAACACACAACGGCGGAAACGAAGTGGGAATGCAATCGCAAGAATGGCGATTGCCGACAGAGACACAAGACTGAGCAAAACAGGGCACGAGGGTAGCAAAGGCACAGCAAATAATACAATAAGGAGATACGGAAAACAACAAACGCTAGCTAACCGCGAACACCGCACTCATTCACAACAGTGCACATGGTTATGCGCGGTCTCCACGTGATAAGCACAATAGAGACAAGCACGCCTACCTAACCATTAACAGACAAACATGAAACAGAGGACGCGAGCGCTTGCTTAACGGTTACCTCACCGAGCCTCCATCAAGAGTAGCAGACAAGACAGACACACGAAAACAGGGACAAGCGAGACATAGGATCCACAGCACTAGCGAGAAGCGAGTGCGATCCAGGTACAGAGTAGCAGAACAGAAGGATCCCCAGTGCTAGCGAAAAGTAGCTAGCGCGATCCCAGGAGACAGAACAGAAGGATCCCCAGCGCTAGCGAAAAGTGGCTAGCGCGATCCCAGAAGACAGAACAGAAGGATCCCCAGCGCTAGCGAAAAGTAGCTAGCGCGATCCCAGAAGACAGAACAGAAGGATCCCCAGCGCTAGCGAAAAGTAGCTAGCGCGATCCCAGGAGACAGAACAGAAGAGATAGCTGGTAGCAACCGCTGCACCAGCTATACTCCAAGAACAGAGATCAGAACCATTTCCTGTCGACCACCGTTGGGACAGGACAATGGCAACAGAACATACAAACAGATAATACAACCTGACTGGGCTAGAAGGGGAGCCTAAAGCAACCCCCAGGAATTAACTATACTAGATAGCAACGGCTGACACTCCAGCAGTTTCCATCAGGAACAGACCATGGAAGGGAAATGACCAGCAAAGCCTTCTGGAAAACATAAAGCTCTTATAGTGCCAGTCATCAAAGAAGGCAGGTAGGGGATTTGCATAACGAATGTATGCAAATTCCCCAGCAAGAGAACAGACCAGAACTTGCAATGGAAAGACAGGTCTCTGTTCCAGAGTCCTGCAGCATGCAAACCTAAACAATGGTCAAAAGGCTGCCTGCCTGCCTGCGCAGGCAGCTGAGCGGATTCTCACACGTACCCAGTTTTTTAATGGTGTAATGGTTTAACATAGAAAACTTACCGTTGGCTCTAGATTCTAATCTATCACTCCGATTTGCAAACGGATTTCACTGAAGCTATAAATTGCATCCCAGAACATAGTTTAGGGGCCATTACCTCTTCAACTATAGTCATTTTTCTTTCGATTGCAAACGTACCCAGTTTTTAAATGGTGTAATGGTTTAACATAGAAAACTTACCGTTGGCTCTAGATTCTAATCTATCACTCCGATTTGCAAACGGATTTCACTGAAGCTGTAAATTGCATCCCAGAACATCACTAAAGGATTCACTGAAGCTGTAAATTGCATCCCAGAACATCACTAAAGGATTCTTAATCTCCTTTTCATCCAATTCCTGCACTGTTTTTGCAGCTTGCAATTCTGCTCTTTGTGCTGAGTAATGACCAGGTAATTTATGCTGAATCGCATAACCTCTTTTAGGATACCAGATCGCATAGCCTGTACAATACTTCCCATCAACTTGATGTCTAGAACCATCTACAAACACTGGTTCATCCTTTGCTCCTCCCACCGGAAGAGAGAAGGAAACGTTTCCGAACCCTCACAAGGACATACATGTTCTTGCCCTTGATAATCCATAAGTTGAGGAAGAATGTACTTAGCATTGTGATCTACCTGAACTGTTTTGTCGACAAAGCTAATAACCACTGATTGAATCTTTGATTAGTCACGCCTGGCAAATTCCTCTCTAGCAAAAGTTTCAAAGTAGAATGGGGAGTCTGCAAAATGATGTTATTAAATCCCACAATATGTCCAGTTGCTTTCACTGCATATTAAACTCCCAGCAGATGTCTGACACAAACATCAAATCCTTTTTCCACAGGTGTCAACAATCTAGAGAAATATCCCAATATTCTCCAGTTTCCACTTTGTTTTTTGTAAAAGAACCACTGAAATGGACACATCTGAAACATGCACTTGAATTGCAAAACTAGCTTCTGGTGACTTATCAATTGTTGCTAGTGCTTTTGCATTTTGCAAAGCCTTTTTCAAATTCTCAAATGCCTGCATATGTTGATCTTCCCATGGGCCAAAACAATCTTTACTTTCTCCTTGCAACAATTCATACAAAACTGCTGCCTTTTCAGCAAAACCTTCTATGAATTCTCGCGAGTAATTTACAAGACCAAGGACTTGTCTCAGTGCTTTGTGATTGGTTGGAATGGGAAGTGACATGACAGCTTTAACCCTTTCTTGCAATGGCTGTCTTACACCATGGGCTATTTTCACTCCCAAGAATTCCACTTCAGTTTTCAATAGTTTTACCTTGCTGGTATTTAATTTCAGACCTGCTTCTGACAAAATCATGAACAATTCATCTAGCAATTGCAAATCCTCACTCTCTGTTTCACTGAAAAGTAAAATATCATCGATGTACGATATAATACAATCTGGTCTCGAGAATTTTGATAAAACCTTTGTCATAGCTTGACAGAAAATTGAACTTGAAGAATGAAAACCTTGAGGCAGACGTGTGAATATAAATTGTTCCTTGTTGTAGGTAAAAACGAATTTGTATTGACAACTTCTTGCCAATTTAATAGAGAAGTATCAGTTGGCTATGTCCAGACTTGAAAAATATTTGGCATTAGCTGACAATTTTGACATGACATCTGGGGTGCTGGAAGCTATCGACATAATGTTTGGAGTATATTTATTAATCATACGTAAGTCCAGCAAAAATCAATACTTTTGATCGCGCTTGTTTACACTCCAAATCGGCGCATTACATACAGAATTTGCCTTTCTTATAACGCCTTGATCTAATAAATCTTTAATTAGTTTTCCGATCGGTTCAATCGCATCTGGCGACAATTTGTACTGCTTTTGAGGGGGAGGGTCTTTGTCCTCAATGTTGACTACAACATCTTTCATAGTCCCCACTTCACTTCGAAACTGAACCCATAACTGAGGATACTTTTGTATGACAGCTGTCAAACTTGGATTGTCATCAACCTCAGGCCATTTACGACAGGTGTTTTTGACTTCTGTCATGCAAAGGCTTCCCACTTCATGGAAATCGTTAGGATCTATCAACACTGGTTTACAATTGATAGAATCTTTCCAAATTACTGCATTGCCCAGGTCCAAAACCCAGCCTCTTTTCGTCATTTCATCTGAACCAATTATCGACTCCGCCCCTTTGTAATGCCAAATATCAATTTCAGTCTGCAAATAACCTGGAATTTCAAAAGACACATTTTTGCACAAAGTAGCTCTGTTTCCTGTCTTCCCGTCAAAGCCCACAACTGCACATGTATTTGCCCCAGGCTGTAATGGCAAATCTTTTGTTGTGACACTGATCTGAGCGCCTGTGTCTAACAAAAATAAAAACCCTGTAAAATAGCTTATACAAATGGTCTTCCGCAATTGTCTAAAAACAAAGGTGCTACAAATTCCAAGTTCCTGATTGGTTTAACCTCTGCTAGTCATGGAGTTTGTAGCAGTCCCGCTGACTCAAACCTGTCAATACCATCATTACCATCATAGCTGATCTTGATTTCATGTAACTGTTTGATCAGAGGTGCATATGGTGAAGATGCATGAACTTCTACCTCTGCAGCTGGTGCAGAAGGCTTGAATTGAGAATTGACCAATCCATTCTCTTTGCCGAAATTCTTCCTCATTTGCACATCTTTCAAAAACCTATAACACTTCCATTTAGTGTGTTCAGGCTTATTGCAATAATAACAAACCATTGGAGATCTCTGGTATGCCTGCTTCTCCTTCTCATTCCTGCAGGGGGCAGCATCAGCTGGTTTTGTAAAAGAGACCTTACCCAAGTCTCCTCCCTGCATTTCAACATTTTTATTAGCAGAAATTTTAGCTTTGATATTCTTAGTTCTGATCTGCCTGCGAATTTTGTCAATGAACGCAGCTATTTGATTCAGATTCTCGTTTTCTACAGCAAGTGTAGCTGAGATAGGATCCAAATATTGAAATTTCTTAACAAAAGCTTTTCTTAAAGCCGAATCTGACTCATCCTCTACTGTAAACAACATGTTATATATCTTTAAGAATTTCTGTTTGAATTCAAAAGGATCAGTTTCAAGAGTAGCCTTTAATGACTCTAACAAATCCAAATTTGGAACTTCATCTCCTGTCATGAACTTTAATAACTGTCTTAGTCTATCGTCCTCAGTGTGGTGTCTTTCGTCACCTTCAGCTGATAAAATAACACTTGGTTCTAAACGTTTACTCATGTGACTAGGTAACCACAAATGGAACACAGTGTTTTTCTGTAATTCAGACAAATTGAATCTGTCGGTGAAATCTTCAAATATTGTAATCAATTCAACGGCATCCAAACTTTTATTAAAAGGTGGAAGCATTTTAAATATCTTCATCAACTGATCATGTATTTTTAATTTTAATTTTCTAGCTCTATCTAGCATTTCTTTTTTAATTAGTTCCCTGGGAGTAAGCTCTTCTTCTTCATTTTCCTTATCCTCAGCATTCGCGCTGCTGTCACCCTCAATGCATGTCAGTGGATCTGGAAATACATGCAGTTTACTAGGACAACCACTAGGTGGAGCCCTCAATGGAGTGGCTTTTGTGTCTGTGTCTGTCGAAGATTTCGTTACCACAGAAATTAAATTTTTCCTCTGTATTTTTAGCATTTGTTCTAAATTCTAATTGCTTCTCCAATTCTTCTAAATATGCTGCTAAAATGTCACAGTTTGGACAGCCTTCTGACTCCTGCTGAACCGTACAGATCTGAGATGCAGATTGCACGTCTGTGGTAACTTGTGACTCATTTGCCTCACCAATAATCAAAGAATTAAACATCTGTACTAACTTCATTACATTTTTCATCTTCTTTTCAATCTTACACAAAGTAAATCTTGAAGAATCTATTTCTTCATTAGCAGCCATGCACTGGCTATACATTGAAATCCACAACTCAGAATCTTTAGTAAATTTCCCTAAATCCTTAAACATCAAATCACTCTTCTCTGCGGAAAAATTAATAAAATCCATACTTATCAGACTCTAGTCGGTGGACTTCTCAACCGCCTCTGGAAAAACGTCACTCCTCTGCGACCGTTACTTCAAGCCTCAGTAGATTCTCTTGGAAAACCTCCAACACTTTCAGAGATAGGAAGATTTTTTCCTGCCAAAATCAAAGTTCAAAAATGAATAAAAATTCTTCAAAATATCAACCTTCCCCCGTGATGAAAGTGAAAATATTGTTTTCCAATCCGTTTCTGGCTCGCCAATTGTTATAAATTAGAAGCTTTTCTGAATATTTCCAGCAAATGTCTTTGTTCTCCAGACAAATGAGCGTTGAGCATAAGTAACCTTTTAGTGAGGTTTATTGTTTCAGATTATAAAAATACAAAGTCCATAGTACAAATCTTCTAAATAAAATAAAAAGAGTTATTAAGGATCTTAAATAAAATAAGAATTAAATAAAGTTTCTTTGTCTTGAAATGTCTGTGAGAGTAACAGGACTTAAATATGTGTGCCTGGGTCTTAAGTCCATCTGTGAATGTCCAGCGTGTGTGCCTTAACCCCCCTCCTCCTTCATTTAAATAACAACTGAGCTCCTGACGTCTCAAGTTCCAAGCTGTCTTCTGATTGGTTGATTCAAATGATACTAAGTCCTATCTGCTAACATACTTAAACTTACATACTAAACAAATTTACTTATTAATATTAAAAACTGTCTACTCATTAATATATATATATATATATATATATATATATATATATATATATATATATATATATATCCACATGCATTACAGTCATGTAAAAATGTTATAACTGTTGTACAGATACAATCTTGTTGGAATTCTTGTATACCTCCTATTCAGTCGTTTGAAAGAGAATTACACAGGCTACTTTGTCTAGTTCTGGCCAAAGGAATTTCCCTTCCTCCAACTCTCAATAATAGAAGCCAGATGGCTTAACTACCTTGTGGGGGAGAAACTATCTCATGTTACTATGGGGGCAGGGTGGCATGTGCTTCTCCTCCAAGTAACTTTTAAGACAGAGAAATGGTGGTCAAAGATTCCTATTCTTTAATAGAAGCGATACATATCTCCATAGTCCCTTGTTCAAATCCAATATTTCCAAATGGGAGATTACTTTCACTAATTTAATAACCTCAGACATAAGTCTAATCAACAGGATCCTTGTCAATTAAACTTTATCAAAATATAATATTTCAGCAAGATAACCAAGGTTTGTCATATACTTTACACACTTTTTAGGCCTCTGATATGTGGATGACCTCTGTTTAACTTATATCGCTTTCGTCCTGCTGCCTAGGTAGACTCTGGGTCACTTCATGCTCTCTTCACTTTCTCTTATGTCCTACTGTTTCCTACTTTTACCCCCCTTTATACCCTCTCTACCTTCCTTACCCACAGTTGGGTGCCATAGGCATGACGTGGAATTCCCACCCATGGACTCAACTTCTACTCCATTTCCCTTCCCCTCTCTTTTTCCCCACTCCTTTCATTCCCTTCTTTTTTCTTTCTTCTTTTCCTTTTCTACCCTTAAATGATTGGAAATGTCTATAAATGTCATTTTGGCACTGTTATATTCAGCAATTGATGTTAAAGCAATCAAGATGATCCCCCAAGTGGGGAATATATACTGTTTTCTGTTTGTTTTACCCATTTTTGTACTCTGACTTTCCTTTAATAAACACCTATGAAAACAAAAGAAAAATGACTATAGTTGAAAAGGTAATGGCCCCTAAACTATGTTCTGGGATGCAATTCACAGCTTCAGTGAAATCTGTTTGCAAATAGGAGTGATAGTTTTGAATCAAGAGCCCACAGTAGGTTTTGCTATGTTAAACCTATATACCATTGAAAAACTGGTTGTGTTTGCAATTGAAAGAAAAATGACTATAGTTGAAAAGGTAATGGCCCCTAAACTATGTTTTGGGATGCAATTCACAGCTTCAGTGAAATCTGTTTGCAAATAGGAGTGATAGTTTTGAATCTAGAGCCTACAGTAGGTTTTGCTATGTTAAACCTATATAGCATTGAAAAACTGGTTGTGTTTGCAATTGAAAGAAAAATGACTTTAGTTGAAAAGGTAATGGCCCCTAAACTATGTTCTGGGATGCAATTGACAGCTTCAGTGAAATCTGTTTGCAAATAGGAGTGGTAGTTTTAAATCTAGAGCCTACAGTAGGTTTTGCTATGTTAAACCTATATACCATTGAAAAACTGGTTGCGTTTGCAATTGAAAGAAAAATGACTATAGTTGAAAAGGTAATGGCCCCTAAACTATGTTCTGGGATGCAATTCACAGCTTCAGTGAAATCTGTTTGCAAATAGGAGTAATAGTTTTGAATCTAGAGCCTACAGTAGGTTTTGCTATGTTAAACCTATATACCATTGAAAAACTGGTTGCGTTTGCAATTGAAAGAAAAATGACTATAGTTGAAAAGGTAATGGCCCCTAAACTATGTTCTGGGATGCAATTCACAGCTTCAGTGAAATCTGTTTGCAAATAGGAGTAATAGTTTTGAATCTAGAGTGTACAGTAGGTTTTGCTATGTTAAACCTATATACCATTGAAAAACTGGTTGTGTTTGCAATTGAAAGAAAAATGACTATAGTTTAAAAGGTAATGGCCCCTAAACTATGTTTTGGGATGCAATTTACAGCTTCAATGAAATCTGTTTGCAAATAGGAGTGATAGTTTTGAATCGAGAGCCTACAGTAGGTTTTGCTATGTTAGACCTATATACCATTGAAAAACTGGTTACGTTTGCAATTGAAAGAAAAATGACTATAGTTGAAAAGGTAATGGCCCCTAAACTATGTTCTGGGATGCAATTCACAGCTTCAGTGAAATCTGTTTGCAAATAGGAGTGATAGTTTTGAATCGAGAGCCGACAGTAGGTTTTGCTATGTTAAACCTATATACCATTGAAAAACTGGTTGCGTTTGCAATTGAAAGAAAAATGACTATAGTTGAAAAGGTAATGGCCCCTAAACTATGTTCTGGGATGCAATTCACAGCTTCAGTGAAATCTGTTTGCAAATAGGAGTGATAGTTTTGAATCAAGAGCCTACAGTAGGTTTTGCTATGTTAAGCCTATATACCATTGAAAAACTGGTTGCGTTTGCAATTGAAAGACAAATGACTATAGTTGAAAAGGTAATGGCCCCTAAACAATGTTCTGGGATGTAATTGACAGCTTCAGTGAAATTTGTTTGCAAAAAGGAGTGATAGTTTTGAATCTAGAGCCTACAGTAGGTTTTGCTATGTTAAACCTATATACCATTGAAAAATGGGTTGCGTTTGCAAGTGAAAGAAAAATGACTATAGTTGAAAAGGTAATGGCCCCTAAACTATGTTCTGGGATGCAATTGACAGTGAAATCTGTTTGCAAATAGGAGTGATAGTTTTAAATCTAGAGCCTACAGTAGGTTTTGCTGTGTTAAACATATATACCATTGAAAAACTGGTTGCGTTTGCAATTGAAAGAAAAATGACTATAGTTGAAAAGGTAATGGCCCCTAAACTATGTTCTGGGATGCAATTCACAGCTTCAGTGAAATCTGTTTGCAAATAGGAGTGATAGTTTTAAATCGAGAGCCTACAGTAGGTTTTGCTATGTTAAGCCTATATACCATTGAAAAACTGGTTGCGTTTGCAATTGAAAGAAAAATGACTATAGTTGAAAAGGTAATGGCCCCTAAACTATGTTTTGGGATGCAATTTACAGCTTCAGTGAAATCTGTTTGCAAATAGGAGTGACAGTTTTGAATCTAGAGCCGACAGTAGGTTTTGCTATGTTAAACCTATATACCATTGAAAAACTGGTTGCGTTTGCAATTGAAAGACAAATGACTATAGTTGAAAAGGTAATGGCCCCTAAACTATGTTCTGGGATGTAATTGACAACTTCAGTGAAATTTGTTTGCAAATAGGAGTGATAGTTTTTAATCTAGAGCCTACAGTAGGTTTTGCTATGTTAAACCTATATACCATTGAAAAACTGGTTGTGTTTGCAATTGAAAGAAAAATGACTATAGTTGAAAAGGTAATGGCCCCTAAACTATGTTCTGGGATGCAATTCACAGCTTCAGTGAAATCTGTTTGCAAATAGGAGTGATAGTTTTTAATCTAGAGCCTACAGTAGGTTTTGCTATGTTAAACCTATATACCATTGAAAAACTGGTTGTGTTTGCAATTGAAAGAAAAATGACTATAGTTGAAAAGGTAATAATGGCCCCTAAACTATGTTTTGGGATGCAATTCACAGCTTCAGTGAAATCTGTTTGCAAATAGGAGTGATAGTTTTGAATCGAGAGCCTACAGTAGGTTTTGCTATGTTAGACCTATATACCATTGAAAAACTGGTTACGTTTGCAATTGAAAGAAAAATGACTATAGTTGAAAAGGTAATGGCCCCTAAACTATGTTCTGGGATGCAATTCACAGCTTCAGTGAAATCTGTTTGCAAATAGGAGTGATAGTTTGAATCGAGAGCCGACAGTAGGTTTTGCTATGTTAAACCTATATACCATTGAAAAACTGGTTGCGTTTGCAATTGAAAGAAAAATGACTATAGTTGAAAAGGTAATGGCCCCTAAACTGTGTTCAGGGATGCAATTCACAGCTTCAGTGAAATCTGTTTGCAAATAGGAGTGATAGTTTTGAATCAAGAGCCTACAGTAGGTTTTGCTATGTTAAGCCTATATACCATTGAAAAACTGGTTGCGTTTGCAATTGAAAGACAAATGACTATAGTTGAAAAGGTAATGGCCCCTAAACTATGTTCTGGGATGTAATTGACAGCTTCAGTGAAATTTGTTTGCAAATAGGAGTGATAGTTTTGAATCTAGAGCCTACAGTAGGTTTTGCTATGTTAAACCTATATACCATTGAAAAATGGGTTGCGTTTGCAAGTGAAAGAAAAATGACTATAGTTGAAAAGGTAATGGCCCCTAAACTATGTTCTGGGATGCAATTTACAGCTTCAGTGAAATCTGTTTGCAAATAAGAGTGATAGTTTTGAATCTAGAGCCGACAGTAGGTTTTGCTATGTTAAACCTATATACCATTGAAAAACTGGTTGCGTTTGCAATTGAAAGAAAAATGACTATAGTTGAAAAGGTAATGGCCCCTAAACTATGTTCTGGGATGCAATTCACAGCTTCAGTGAAATCTGTTTGCAAATAGGAGTGATAGTTTTGAATCTAGAGCCGACAGTATGTTTTGCTATGTTAAACCTATATACCATTGAAAAACTGGTTGCGTTTTAAATTGAAAGAAAAATGACTATAGTTGAAAAGGTAATGGCCCCTAAACTATGTTCTGGGATGCAATTCACAGCTTCAGTGAAATCTGTTTGCAAATAGGAGTGATAGTTTTGCATTTCAAAGTTCTTTATTGGCAGTAAACATAAACATTGCCAACAATTATGTATACATATAGCAAATTTAATCATGTAATACATAACAATTGATTGTCATAACAAATAGACAATCAAACAAACATTGACCGATATTTGTCAAAACATTAATACAGTGGCGTAGCTAAGGAGCTGTGGGCCCCGATGCAAGTTTTACATTGGTTCCCCCCAAGCACTCTATACATAACAGTTGATACGGCGCACCAAAACCTGCCAATGGCAACTACAGTGTCAGAGGTGCAAGAAGGGGACGGGGAACAGCTTGTTAATGATTAACACTATTCAAAGTATCTATAGAAGTGATTATTATGAGCACAGGCCCAATAGAGAGCTAATACTGTAGTTGAGGGAGGGCCCTTCGGGGCCCCTCTGGCCCAAGGGCCCCGATGCGGTCGCTACCTCTGCACCCCCTATTGCTACGCCCCTGCATTAATATCAAGAAGATAAAGCATAAAAAATAAAATAATGGTTAATAAATACTAGATTAAAGAAATTATAGTATTGTTAGGGTATAGTAGAGACCACTAACTTTTAGATCATCAATCCATCCTGACCAGATACTATTACATTTGGGCATACTATCATTTAGCATCGCATTTATTCTCTCACTAATCATAATATCAGATATTTGTGTAAAAGTTTCAGAAACATGGATACGGGGAGACCTCCATCTTCTTGCTATTGTAATTCTAGCTGCTGACAAGATGTGCTGAACTAATTTCTGTTCACATTTTAAAATGTGTGGAATTTGAAATCCTAAAAGAAAGGTCCAAGGGTCCTTTTTAATACGAATTTTTAAAAGCTTATTAATTTTTATTGATTTCATTCCAAAATTTTGCAATTCTTGGACATGACCACCAAACATGAATGAGGTCTACCCTTGCTCCACAATTCCTGAAACACCGATCAGAGTTGCTATTACTAAAATGATGCATCATATGTGGCGTTATGTATGCTCTATGAAGTAATTTAAGGGATGTTTCTAAAATTGAATAATATAAACTATTGTTAGATAATAAAGTACATGCATCAAACCATTCTACAGAAGATTTTTCCATCCCTAAATCTTCTTCACATCTAATCATAAATTTGTGTTTAAAGTCAGGTCTAGGATTGATCATGCTAGAATATATAAATGAGATCTTTCCTTTCCTTAAAGGTTGTAACATACAAACCCTCTCAAATTGAGTTGGTTCCTGTAAATTTCTAGTTTTCATATATCGATTCCAAAAATTATAAAAGGGTGAAAATTCCCAAAAAAATTCGAAAGACAATGACCACTTTTTCTGTATATTTCTCAATGTAAGCAATTTTCCAAATTTACAGAAATGATGCAATTTTGAGAAAGGAGTTTGTAGATCCAACCTCCATAAGAGATTTTTCAACCAAAGTTTCTGTGGGAGATCTGGGCATCCGGTAATTTCAATTAGTGGGGATATTTTATTTTGTAGATTACATCTAAACCTATTTGCCCTCCATAAAATCAGAGAGTGTTTAGTACTAGGCAAAATATTTATTGAATTTTTTGGGCTATTGGCCCACATTAAACCTTGCCAAAGGCGATAATAAAGAAGATTCCATTTCAACCCATCTAGGGGAGTCCACTTCTATAGCAGACAATTGAGAAATTTGACATGCTAAATACAGGAAAATTGTATACTTACCTTCCGTAATTTTCCTTTCCTGTACAAATTCCACGTCAGCATACCATGGGTTAGCCCCGCCCCCTAACCCCCTCAGGACATGTAACTATAAATTTGAAGATGGCTGCCTGGCTCACCGCTTTTTGTAACTAGGCCTGTTCTCCTAACTGAATAGTGGGTGGGAAATCCCGTATGCTGACGTGGAATTTGTACAGGAAAGGAAAATTACGGAAGGTAAGTATACAATTTTCCTGTTTCCTATACAAATCCCCATCAGCATACCATGGGATTTAGCTATTACCACAAAATAAATATAGGGTGGGCAACCTTTAATGCTGAAACAGTATAATTCTTTATTTAAACGTCTGCACACATATTAGATTTATTTATAGAAGATAGTACTTCTTTCCCGAATTCCACAGTTGTACCTGCTGACGGGTCAACTTTATAGTGAGTTATGAACGTATGAATGGTAGACCAATTAGCTGCTCTGCAGATGGTTTCTGGCGACACCTTGGCATATGCTGCCCAAGATGAGGATATTCCCCTAGTCGAATGGGCTCTTATTATTTCCGGTGGCTCTCTACCGTCCGTTCTATATGCTATTCTTATTGCTCTTACCAACCAAGTGGCAATTGTTCTTGTTGTAGCCGCATGGCCTTTCCTATAACCTGCCGGGATAATAAACAGTCTTTCAGTTTTTCGTATATCTTTGGTTCTTATTAGGTACTCTGACAATATTGTAGGAATATCAAGAGATTTTGGATTCTCTAATGTGTCATCTATGAAATTTGGTAGATTCCACTCTTGATTAAAATGATAGGAGGTTGCCACTTTGGGAATGAACTCCTATACGGGTCTGAGGGTCACTCTATCCTGAAAGAATTGTAGATATGAATTAGCGCAAGAGAGTGCTTGTATTTCTGAGGTTCTTCGAGCTGAAGTAATTGCAATGAGGAATACTACTTTAGTCGTCAGATTCTGTAGCGTACATTGCTGTAATGGCTCAAATGGTGATTTATTTAATCCTTTCAATACTAACGGCAGATCCCACTGTGGATACAGATTCTTCTTTGCTGGCCTCAATTTTGATACTGCTTTAATAAATTGGATTATTAGAGGGTGAAATGCCCATCTTTGATCAGTAAGTGCTGATATTGCGGAAATGTGTACTTTAAGTGTGTTTACTCCCAGTCCTAGGTTCAGACCCTGTTGTAGGAATTGTAATACCTCTGTTACCTGTGGTTTATATGGATTAATTTGATTTTTAATAGCTGTTTCCATAAATTTAGACCATATGCGGTAGTAAGTAGCATTTGTTGTTTTTTTCCTTGCCTGTAGTAGCGTATCTATTACTTCCTGAGAACAGCCTAATGTTCTTAGTTTTTTCCTCTCAGTTTCCAGGCCGTCAGAGATAAAATGGCTGGATTGGGGTGGAGCAGGTGTCCCTGCGACAATAGATTCACTGGACATGGTAACGGTATCGGTGGGGCTATCATCAGCTTCTGCAACAAAGGATACCATGGTCTGCGTGGCCAATTCGGTAGGATTGCTATTACTACTGTGTGCTCCTGTTGTATTCTTTTGAGTATTTGATAAATCATTGGGATCGGTGGAAATACATAGACCAGCTTGGTGTTCCATTTCGTCGTTAGTGCGTCCCATCCTGCCGCTGCTTTGAATTTGTAACGGGAAAAAAACAGTTTGCATTTCGAATTGTTCGGTGTCGCCATTAGGTCTATCTGTGGGTGACCCCACTTTGTGCAGATCGTTTTGAAGATTTCCACATTCAATGACCACTCGTTGTTGTCGTAACGAGTTCGACTGAGGCTGTCCGCCACTGTGTTCTGTATTCCTGGTATATGTATTGCCTGTAGATGTAGTAAGGTCTCCTGAGCCCATGTCATAATAGGTGTGACCTCCCGTAATAGGGTGCGGCTGCGTGTGCCTCCCTGATTCTGTATGTAGGATACAGCTGAGGTGTTGTCCATTCTTATTAGCACTGATCTGTTCTGGATTTTGTCTGCAAAGTATAGGAGTGCTTTGAACGCTGCCCTCAATTCCAGTATGTTGGCAGAGACGTTGTGTGTTGGATATCTCCATGTGCCCTGTGCAAATTGATGATTGAAGTGTGCCCCCCAGCCCATCTGACTCGCATCCGTAGTTAGGATTAATGATGCCTCCATTTGCAGAAAGTGGTGGTTCTGTAGATTGTCTTGGTTCTTCCACCAGGCTAGTTGTGATCTGGCAGCTGGATGTATTACTATATTTTGTTGTAAGTTTGTTCCGTCCCACTGATCTAAGAAGTTTTTCTGGAAGGTTCTCATGTTCCATTTTGCCCATCTTATCATCAGTATTGTTGACGACATTGTGCCTAATATTCGTAAATATTCTCTCGCTTGCAAAGTCTGCATATGTTCTGTCCTCAGTATCAGTGTTATTAAATTTTGTCGTTTGTCTTGTGGCAGTGAGATTGAATTTTTCAAGGTATCTATTTCGGCTCCTAGAAAGGTCAGTTTTTGAGTGGGTATTAAGCTGCTCTTTTTCCAGTTCACTAGCCATCCGAACTGTTGTAAAGCGTCCAGAAGTAACTCCTTGTGTTGTAGGGCTATCGTCTGTGATGATGCTATCAAAAGTATATCGTCTAGATATGCATGGATGCGGAGACCTTTTATCCTGAGAAACGCTATGATTGTAACTAGTACCTTGGTGAAGGTTCTTGGTGCTGTGCAGATTCCAAATGGTAGTACTCTGAATTGGTAGTGTTGTTGGCCTATTGCAAATCTGAGATACTTTTGATATTCTTCCTGTATTGGTATATGGAGGTAGGCATCTGCCAAATCGACGGATAGTAGCCAATCCGTTAGTTGGATTGACGGTAGAATTGTTTGTAATGATTCCATTTTGAATGTTTCCAACGAGATGAAAGAATTTAGAAGTCTTAGATCTAACACCGGCCGGAGATCGCCACTCTTCTTTTTTACGAGAAAAAGTGGGGAGTAGAAGCCTCGACATCTTTGCTGTTGTGGAACCACTATAACTGCCTCCTTGTGTATTAGTTCGTTCACATACTGGGAAAGTATGTCTTTGTGGTGTTGTGATCTCGGTATACTTGTAGTTCGAAATGGTCTGGAGGAATCCTTTCTTTGAAATGCCATGAGTGGCCTCTTTCGATAGTCTTGTTCACCCAGGGATCTGTTATATACTTCGCCCACACTTTGAGGTGTTTGCTTAGTCTCCCGCCTACCTTCTCTGTGTGGGCGGGCGTCTCCTCAGAATGACTTGGGCGGCTGGGGGATTGAATTAACATTTCTCTGTTTGTTATACTTTGCAATTTGTGTTTGTCCGCTCTGCCATTGGCGACGAAAATTTCGGCCAAATCTGTTCCCGTTATATTCTCTACCTCTCGATTGATAATTTGATCTACTTCCTGTGGGACGTTGCCTTTTCGGGCGACGATCCTGAGGGAGCAATCCAGACCTACCGCCAGTTACTCTCTTGATGGCTGAGTCGAGTTTCTCGCCGAATAAATTTTTCCCATCAAAAGGAATTTTACACCATGTGACCTTTGAATTTGAATCCGCCGCCCAAGGTTTTAACCACATGGCCCTCTTGGATGTGACTGAATTAAACATTGCGCGAGCCGAACATCTAAGTATATCAAATGAAGCTTCGCCGACAAAATCCGCCGCTACGCGAAAATCCTCTAAAGCTGAGCAGAGAGATTCCTTGTCTAGGTTTGCCTGGATTGCCCCCTCTAGGTTGTCTGCCCATGTTCTGAGAGCTCTGGCCACAGAAGTTAAAGCGATGGCTGGGCGACAGGCTCCGCCTATATTTGTATAATTTTTCTTAAGATCGTTATCTACCTTTCGTTCCATCACATCTTTAAAGGCCACGGCGTCTTCCGACGGTAGGGTCACGTGCTTGGCTAAGCGGGCTACAGCCGCGTCGACTACCGGAGGTGATTCTAGTTGTTGCGGTAATTCACCTTCTAGCGGGTACATTTTAGATAATCTATTTGATAGGGACACTTTCCTTTCCACTTTAGATCACTCTTCATTAAAGAGTTCTGAGACTTCCTCCATTATGGGAAAAGATATGGTAGACTTTTTTAGGTGAGGATAGTAACGTTTTGATTTTGTAGGTGGTTCAGATTGGTCTTCCCACTGAATTGCCTCTTTTATTGATTTAATGAAGGGGTTAATTAATGCGAAGTCGAAACCCATGCTTAGACTATCCTCATCGGTTTGTTCGTCGTCATACGGATAATTGTCTTCCTCAACATTCAAACTTTGCGCTGAGGTAGAAGTGGTTTGTTCCATTAGTGTTTGCTGCACTATGTCCTTTATTAATGCTGGCAAGTCAGGGCTGGGGGTCTCCTTTTCTTTAGGTAAAGTGTAAAAGCAATCTGCGCACACTAGTTTACCCGGGAGCGGATAATCACCGCATGCCCAACAATAAATTTTCTTATTTTCAGATCTGGGTGGTTGGGAACTGGATTTATTTTTAGATGAGGATCTTTTACTAGATCCGGATGATGATTCCTGAGCTTGAGTACTTCTGGGAGTCTCAGTGGAAGGACCCGCAGATTGGGGGCTGTAATGATAGACAAAATAAAAAGATCTTTGTCAGTCTTCACCTCTCTTTTTTCCTACCTACATACCTACCATCTAACAACTCTTACCCTTTGGTATTGTGCTGGTCTGTATGCTGGTGCTCAGAATTAGACTCCATGGCCATATAGTATATGCTCTGTGAAGATATAGTTATAAGTTTATCATGATGTGTCCATTTTAATTACTGGGAGAGCTTTATCTATAAAAGCGGTCACCTGGTATATTGCTGTGTCTCTGGCCTGGCCGATCAACGTGGGTGCAGAGCCTAAGTATTAGAATACATGCTATAAATATTAACCCCACATCATAGAAAGACGTTTCTGGGAGCTTTTGATAACTCCCCCTACCTTCTCCCCAAGGCGTGCGTGGTTCGTTGATCCGCACCATTGTGAGCCCGTGAGCTCTCTTTATGGGCGGCTTGGCGTCCTGCGTCCAAAGAGCGCCTGCGTGTGACGTATTTCCGGTTCCTTTTCGAGCTGGAACGTAGGACCGGAAGTAGGGCATCCATTCTCCTGCCGGGCGGCAATGCAATGGTGCCAGCGTGTGACGTAACTTTGGTCTTTGTCCGCCGTGGAACGCAGGACCGGAAGTAGGAATTCAATTCTCCATGCGAGGCTGTAATGGAGCGCATAATGCCGCTTTACTCCGGGTTCAGTGTATAACTTTCAAAGCAACATAAAAAGGTACACTACCGCTACTGTAGATATACAATGGGCTTTAGCTTGTAGCTGGGTCCGAAGATCCCATACCCCACAGACCAGCAGAGGGGGCCTCTTGTCAAAACACTCATTTAGAGGTTTAATAGAGCAAGAGCTTCGCTTCAGGAGAGGGTCAGAACCTGAGCGGAGGCTATTAAGAAAACAGCCAGGCAAGAGTAAAAATAAAAAGTTTTCCTTATATTCTTATCTTCAGTCCTGAGGGAATTTGGACAGGTGAAAAAAAGCGGTGAGCCAGGCAGCCATCTTCAAATTTATAGTTACATGTCCTGAGGGGGTTAGGGGGCGGGGCTAACCCATGGTATGCTGACGGGGATTTGTATAGGAAAATATTTTTTCAGGTTGGGAACAGATAATCCTCCAAAGTTTTTGTGATAAAATGTTACATTAATATTAATCCTAGGTTTTTTATCTTTCCAAATAAATCTACTCAAAGCATTCTGAAGATCCTTAAGATCTGTATCTTTAATAGGAATATGTAAGGATCAAAATAAATACAATATCTGAGGCAATGAAATCATTTTAAATGCATTCATCCTACCTGTCCAAGATAAACACATTGCTGCCCAATTTTATTATATTCTCTTTAATTTTTTTAAAACAAATTTGGATAATTATATCTCTATAGGCTAATTCTATTATTAGTTAGGTTTATACCCAGATATTTTAAATAGTTTTTTTGTAAAGCAAATTTAAATTGTTTGGCTAGGAATTGTTGTATAGAATGAAGGGTATTGCAAAAAATGGTTTCAGATGTTTCTATATTAATTTTTAGGCCAGATATTTCTTCAAATTCCTTTAACATTTTAATCAAATTGGGTATTGAGGTATGTGGTGATGTTAATGTCAGTAAAATATCGTCAGCAAATAAATGTATTTTATATGTACGATTATTTATTGTAATACCTAAAATTTCATTAGATTTCCTAATATTTTCTGCCAAGGGCTCCATAACAATTGCAAACAATGCAGGGGATAGAGGGCATCCCTGTCTTGTACCTCTATGAATATTTATTTGTCTAGGGGATGGGGCTTGTATTTTTAAAAAGGCCGATGATGTTGCATATATGGAACGTAAAGCTGTAATAACATTCCCTTCAATACCTCTAGACTCCAAAATCGGAAAAAGATATTCCCAGCTAATAGAGTCAAATGCTTTCTCCATATCTAAACTCAAAATTTGTAACGAAGTGGACTTTTTATTTGCAAAATCAATAATGTTAGTCATTTTTCTGATATTATCCCCTGCCTGTCTTCCAGCCACAAAACACACCTGATCTTTGTCAATTATTTGTGGAAGAATATTATTTAATCTATTAGCCAATGTACCAGTTAAAATTTTAAAATTTAAATTAAGGAGTGAAATTGGTCTATAATTTTTAGGTTGATTGGGGTCCCTATCATTTTTTGGTATTACCGTTATTTGGGCAGTTGTAAAATCTGGGTGTTAAGTAATAATTATATAATGAGGTTAAAAACGGAGTAAGAATATTACTAAATTTTTTATAATATATACCTGTAAGACCGTCTGGACCTGGTGCTTTTTTAATCTTCAGATTTAGAATTGTTTGTTTAACCTCATCTTCAGTTAATGGTCTATTTAAGTTATTAATTTTGTCCACATCAATTTTTGGAAGATTAGCAGATTCTAGAAATAATTTTAATTTAGATTGGTCAGGCTGTATTTTTTTAGAGTAAAGATGTTCATAAAACTCCAAAAAACTATCGTAAATTTTCTGTGGGTCTGAGGTCAAAATACCTGAGGATGTAATGATTTTATGAATTTGATTGAAACGTTGAGTTCCTTTAAGCTTATTAGCTAATAAAGAGTCAGGTTTGTTTAATGTTCTATGAAATTTTGCCTTGACCCATCTCAATTGTTTTTCTGTGTAATTGCTGAGAAGTGAATCTATTTCCAATTTAGTATCTTTTATGGCTTTTCTTAAGAAAAAAGATGGATTCATAGTGTTAGCATAAGAAAATCTATCAAGCTTATTCTAAGGATTAAACAAGGCCATAGAACGTTCTCTCTTAAGCTTTGAACTCTGTTTGATAAAAAAAAAACCTCTAATATAAGTCGTATGGGCCAACCAAAGAATCTCCGGGGAAATCTGAGCATTCTTGTTTGTATCAAAATAAAATTTCAGATTATCTTCTGTTTCTTTTAAAATATGATATTCGGATAATAAGGAGTCATTCAATCTCCATGTATAATGTGGCTTGATCTGTTGAGTGAGATCCAACACAGTATATAACATATCGTGCTCAGACCATGACAATGGTATGTATCTAGAATATAATGTGTTAGATATAAGATTATTACTCAATAAAACAAAATCAATTCTGGAATAAATACCATGTGATTGGGAGAAAAAGGAGTATGTTCTACTTGATGGGTTAAGTTCTCTCCAAATATCTGTAATCAAAAGCTGCCTTAGTGAATTATTGACCCAATTCCTTTGTTTTTTTGATAGTTTATCAGGAGACATTGATGTTCTGTCTAGATTTGGAGACAAAGTAAAATTGAAATCCCCACACCATATCAAATTATCATAACTTAGTTTTTCTAATTTCTCAATTATGACTTTAAAACATTTAAATGGATTAATTGGAGGCAAATAGGAATTCACTAAACATACTTCTCTCTCTCCCATTTTCCCTAAAAGAATAATAAAAGAACCATCTTCATCCTTAAATTCTTGTATATCAGTGAAGTGTACAGTATTTTTTAGTAAAATAGTCACACCTCTATGTTTTTTATTTGCACATGAGGAAAAAACTCTGGAGAATTTTTTATTAAAAAATGTTGGATGTGAAATATCTGTAAAATGTGTTTCTTGGAAGGCAATAATATCCGGATCGTATCTTTTATAATCTAGGAATGCCTTAGATCTCTTCTGAGGAAAATTAAAACCCCTAACATTATGAGATAATACCTTAACCATATTTAGACACAGACTAACCAGCAAGCTCATGGTGACCCAGAACTCATTGGGGTGTGTAAGGGACTACAATGGTCCTAAAAGCCCCCTTACTAAGATGTTAAGAAAAACAAAAGTTTGCTTTCCTAAAACAGAAAGAATTTGCGATAATTCAGGTTGGAGTGAGCTCGACAATGGTTAATTTCCATATTTAGACCAAAGCCAATTGCTTAGTAAACCCATCCTCTGGAACATTAAAATTATTCAGTTTAAACAGTATCAGTCAAACAAAACATAAAACAAAATAAAAAAACAAAAAACATGAAATACAATTACTGCAGTGGAACAAAAAGTTCCCTAGGTGGAATAGTTGTGATTAGGATATTAAACTAACCACAAGTATACCCCAATTGGTGTACATGTAAACCAGCAGCCTTTAAAATCTAAAAAAAATAAACATTTCTATGTAATAAACTATAGTAAAATATCTTGGTGATATTTTATGCTTTCTTCTTCTTTTTATACATGTGATTAGCATAAAATTAATCCTTGAAAACCAACAAATTTAATGCAAACATAAAAATGTTTAATTAAGACAAAATAAACAGTCTATAAATAGAAGATACTCATCTCTATTGGATGTTGGATCAGATAAAAGTCTAAAGTGAACCAAGGAGTTGTAGTTTAAAGAGTTCAATGGATTCAAAGAAGATCCTTTCTGACCACTTTTATCAGAATTATATCAGAATTAAAAAGTGTTCAAAATTTTGACACAAACGAACCTTATTCTTATATATCTAGACTAAATGAAAAGGTATCAGAATATTCTCAAAGTAATTTTACTTGCTTCTCACTTTCATGAAAAGGTGTTAGAGTAAACTATACTAACCTTATTCTTTTTCTATCTAATTTTATTGACAAGGTGTCAGAATATAATCTTAACTAATTATACTTACATCTTACCATATTGAAAAGGTGTCAGAGTAAAAAATACAACCCAGACCCAGTAACACAAAATGTGTAGGTGTCAGTGTGGCCCAAAATGTTTGAGAATTTAATCAATCTCAATCTTGAGTATCTATAGGTGTTGAAGGAGAAACTTGACTAGTCTCTGTTAGAATTTCAGAACCATCAGTTATAACTGAAGCCAAAACATGACCTTGTGAAACCGACAAAGAAGTAGTAGAGACAGGAATGGATTGCGCCAATTTTCTGGAAGCATATCTATTTTTCCACACTCTTTGTGATTGTGGAGGTAACGTTGGAATGGGTATAGGTGTTTCCATCTTCATTTGTAGAGATTCCAAGATTCTATTCCCTTCATTCAGAGATCTAGCCGTGTAGATAGAACCAATGTATTGAAAGCAAAGGGCAAATGGGAAATTCCACCTATATTTAATGTTATTTTTGATCAGAGTTTGTGTGACTGGTTTCATTTCTCTTCTTCTTGCTAAAGTGAGAGGCGAAATGTCAGCGTAAAGTTGGACAGAAGCTGGAAAACCAGGAATAGATGAAAGTCTCCTTAATGCTTGTAATATTACATCTCTCATCTCTGGATAAAACAAACATAGCACTACATCCTTAGGTAGTTTAGGGTTTCTTTGCTTTGCTATGGCCCTATGGATTCTGACAATTCTAAATTGAGAGACTTCAACATGTGGGAGCAAAGTGGTAAACATTTTCAACGCTGTTTCTTTAAGATCAATCACAGAGTCTGGGAGGCCTTTAATTCTCAAGTTGGCTCCACGAGATCTGTTCTCAAGGTCTTCTAGTTTGTAATCAATAAGCTCCAGTTTAGAGGAATGTTCATCCACTACTGCCTTATCATTCTCTATTGTATCAGACAGTTCAGCAGTACGGATCTCAAGGTCATTAACTCTCTTGCCTAACTCATTAATTTGACCTGTAAAATCAGCAACCGCAACCGCTAGTTCTGCTTTAAAGATGTGTTGGATTTTATTAAGAAGCTCTTCATCACGAGTATTTTGTGAGATAGAAGGAGAAGGAGAGTTATCCATTGTTTGACATCCTTTGTCTTTGTTTCCTTTTTTGTTTGTCTGTTGAGAGCCTTTGTGTTTTGTTTGCATTGCAGTATCAGACGCCATATTGTCTGTATTCCTACAAATTTGTGAATAGGAGTTACTAATTAATGTTTTAGACTTTGTATAAGCAGTTTGGGAAAGTTTCTCTATTTTAGTACGCCTAACCTTAGTTGGCATAATAAACAAAAGTAAAAATAAAATTGGAACAATCAATCTTTGTTTTTACTTCTTGAATCTAAAAATATATTCAAAAAATAGTATTTGCTCACTATTTGATAAAAAATGAGAGCATCCAACTTGAAAATCCAGCTGTTTTATATTTAACAAAGGATATCACCATAGCAACCCATAGTAGTGTTGGGCGAACACCTAGATGTTCGGGTTCGCGAACGTTCGCCGAACATCGCCGCGATGTTCGGGTGTTCGCGCCGAACTCCGAACATAATGGAAGTCAATGGGGACCCGAACTTTCGTGCTTTGTAAAGCTTCCTTACATGCTACATACCCCAAATTTGCAGGGTGTGTGCACCTTCGGAGTGGGTACAAGAGGAAAAAAATATTTGAAAAAGAGCTTATAGTTTTTGAGAAAATTGATTGTAAAGTTTCAAAGGAAAAACTGTCTTTTAAATGTGGAAAATGTCATGTTTCTTTGCACAGGTAACATGCTTTTTGTCGCCATGCAGTCATAAATGTAATACAGAGAAGAGGTTCCAGGAAAAGGGACCTGTAACGCTAACCCAGCACCAGCAGCAGCACACGTGATGGAACAGGAGGAGGAGGCGCAGGAGGAGAAGGCCACGCTTTTTGAGACACAACAACCCAGGCCTTGCATGAGGACAAGAAGCGTGCGGATAGCATGCTTTTTACCGCCATGCAGTCATAAATGTAATAAAGATGAGAGGTTCCATAAACAGGGACTGGCAACGCTAACCCAGCAGCAGCAGCAGCACACGTGATGGAACAGGAGGAGGCGCAGGAGGAGAAGGCCACGCTTTGAGACACAACAACCCAGGCCTTGCATGAGGACAAGAAGCGTGCGGATAGCATGCTTTGTACCGCCATGCGGTCATAAATGTAATAAAGATAAGAGGTTCAATAAACAGGGACCGGGCGGCAACGCTAACCCAGCAGCAGGCCACGCTTTCAGGCGCAACTCAGGCCTTGCATGAGGACAAAAAAATGCGTGCGCAAAGCAATGCAATGAGTAGTTTTCAGGACACAATGGGCTATTCGGAGGAGCTATTCCCACCTCCACAATCTTCAACCTGTGAAAGGTCAATGGAACAGCCACAAATGTTGTGCCCGGATTCACAACCTTTTTCTGTGGAAAATGCACCTCGCACTGAAATGCAAGGCGAGACCGAGGATGAACATGACGTCAACAACTCAACATGACGCAAAATGGGGGCGGAACAGAAAGCTGCTTTCAATGTTTTGAAGGCCTTAATTGCCTCCGGTGGTCAGTTAGATGCATCATTCATCACACCCAAATCCCAGAGCAATGTGTGCAGGAATTTGAATCGCAGGAGGTGTACCGAGATCATCTGGACAAGTGACCAAGTGACCAAGTGACCAAGTGACAAGTGACCAAGTGACAAGTGACAAAGTGAAAAGTGACAAAGTGACCAGTGACAAAGTGACAAAGTGACTGACAAAGTGACAAAATGACAAAGTGACAAGTGACAAAGTGACAAGTGACAAAGTGACAAAGTGACAAAGTGACAAAATGACAAAGTGACAAAGTGACCAGTGACAAAGTGACAAGTGAGAGGTTGTTCTGGGGAGCTCTACTCCACTGCACACATTCACATATGAGGAGAGGTCTCGTCGGGACTGCTGATCCTCCTCAGCTTGCTCAAAGCCTTGAGGGTTCCTGAAGATCCTCTGCTTGGAGTTCGCCGGGGTTCAGCTTAGTGTCGGGGTCGGCGGTGTCCTCCTCACTCCAACGTGGCAGATCTTCTGTTGAAGGAAAAAAAAAACATTTTTTAAAGTCCAGTACCGCTTCTGAAGGACTCACCAAGAGATGCAGGAGCGCTTCAATCTAGCGCACCATCGCTCGCTGGGTGATGTCCCTCCCTACGCGCTGGAATTCTACGCTGCACATGCTAGCATGCTTTTGCGCAGTGCCGAGGCGCATTCCAGCAGCTAGCTACCAAGCTTCTGTGGATCTGATTAGGCCACCATGTTGGATCTCTGCCAAGTCCTCCAAAATTTTGAGCAATCCACGTTGCTTGTGACTGAGCAGTGACAACTCTACAGTCAGCATTACAATACCACTGCTGTGTTTACTGAAGAAATCAATGTTGAAGATGGAAACTGCTGGCATGATGCAAGTGGGGGAATCTGAAGATGAAAACGATCAGCGTGATGATACCAACATCAGGCAACCTGCCTCGGGAAACGCTGGTCCCAGCTATGACAAAGAACAGGATGAGGAACAGCTGGAGTTGGAGCAGGAATTGGATGCCCCCACTGCCGAGGGACAGAGCGGTGCACGTTGGACTTCCACAATTTAGCGGGAATGGACAGCAGAAGAGGAAGAAAGTGATGCTGGTGACGAATATGGTGCATCACAACAATCACAACGCTCACAAGAACATGAAGACAGAGGAGTCTGGCAGGATTCTCTGGCACACATGGCTCAATTCATGCTAGACTGCATTGAACGCGGCCTGCGCATTATTCACTATTCATTATTATTCATTATTCTGGACAACACCAATTACTGGGTTTATACCCAGTTTATACAAACACAATGTTAAAAAACTGATTGAAGAAAGTGTCAGACAGGTCAAAAATGGAACAATTCCAGCAGGCCCTTGAGGATGGAGACTTTAGAGAGGAGATTGACATCCTCCTCCTTCTCTAGCCAGTTGTACGCCGACAGACTGACTTCAGCAAACCCAGGAGGACCAGGAGGGCAGCAAAGAACACAAGCTGCTGCTAGTGCCCAAAAGGGAATGGTATTGGCAGTGTCCTTGGAGTGGGAACATTTTCTGACACCCATGCAGCAGCCCAAAGAACAGCAATCGGGCAGTTCCACGTCCTCCAACACCAATCGCCTGGAGAAGATGGTCAAGGACTACATGTCAAGAGTTCACAAACAGATAAATTATATATGCTCAGCGCAGAGTCCAAAAACAAAAGACGAGTCTTCAACAAAGGATAAAAGCAGGCAAATCTCCACCACAATAAATATTGGGTTCACGGCACAGCTCTGCAATCATGGATACCCAAAAAGGAAAGAGGCTTACCAGCTGGTGACAACCCACATTATAAGGTTGTATCAACGCTTTGGTAGGACATCAGGAAGCAACAGTCTGTCCAGGATCCACCAATTCAGCAATGATTCCTCTCACGAATGGATATCAGTAAACATCATAAAAAACAAACAAACGGCAACTCTTAAGTGTAAACCGTTTAATATAGAGTTTTCATAGTAAAAACAGCTTAAAAATAGCATAAAAATAGCATAAAAACAAAACTTACATACGGGGCCCATGCAATGGGAACCCCGAGAAAGTTGCACGCGTGTATGGGTCAGCAGTAAAGGACAGTATGAAGGTGCCGCCTGTCTCCTTCCCTGGGAAGGAGACAGGCGGCACCTTCATACTGTCCTTTACTGCTGACCCATACACGCGTGCAACTTTCTCGGGGTTCCCATTGCATGGGCCCCGTATGTAAGTTTTGTTTTTATGCTATTTTTATGCTATTTTTAAGCTGTTTTTACTATGAAAACTCTATATTAAACGGTTTACACTTAGAGTTGCCGTTTGTTTGTTTTTTATGATGTTTACTGATATCCATTCGTGAGAGGAATCATTGCTGAATTGGTGGATCCTGGACAGACTGTTGCTTCCTGATGTCCTACCAAAGCGTTGATACAACCTTATAATGTGGGTTGTCACCAGCTGGTAAGCCTCTTTCCTTTTTGGGTATCCATGATTGCAGAGCTGTGCCGTGAACCCAATATTTATTGTGGTGGAGATTTGCCTGCTTTTATCCTTTGTTGAAGACTCGTCTTTTGTTTTTGGACTCTGCGCTGAGCATATATAATTTATCTGTTTGTGAACTCTGGACATCGTTCTTCTCTCAGCAGCGGCCACTTTGTTTCCTTGGCGCTGATACACATATGCAAAAAAAAAAAAAAAAAGAAGGACTACATGTCAGATGGCGTAGCTATGTTGAACAATCCATCTGCAGACAGACGGTGAGTGTGACAGCACAGAAGGACCATGGCAACTCACTCATAGTACCACAGTTTGATAGTGCTGCCCAAAAAATTATATGGATCCCTGGACCCGGGCAGTACTGGGAAGTGGGAACGCAGATTTTAGTACCTAAACACACGATACAACATGTTTTCCGGGGTCGGACTCTGTGGCACATACAGATGGTCCCGATCATCATCCTCATCATACAACTCTTCTCCTGAGTCTGACCCACCCACCACCTCTGCCACCCCAACATCCCCAGACACAGACCCCTCATCGTCCTCAACATTAACTTGGGATGCTGGCCTGAGCCCGACCTCCTCCTCCACATCAGGCCCCATCATCTCCTCAATGGCAGCCCTCAATAATCGATCTGGCGCCGAACCGATGGACACAACGTTCTCCTCCGGGGAGGGCTGCTGCTGACCACTGGCTGCTGGGGTGGATGTTATAGCTTGCGTGGGGCGTTGGCTGTTGCTGTTGTTGGGAGTGCTGCTCACAGCGGAGGTCTCTGAGGAACTCATGGTGAGCTCATATAGTGGTTGACGTTGAGTGGAGTATTACTGATCCCAGCAATATACACACTGACTGGCAGAGTACGCAATGCTATATAGTGGTTGACAGTGAGTGAAGTACTACAGATCCCAGCAATATACACAGTGACTGGCAGTACAATGGTATGGGTGGGTGAGCAGAGTACTACAGATCCCAGCAATGCTATATAGTAATGGGGTGACTGAGTGAGCGGCAGTGTACTACTGTTCCCAGCAGACACAGAGTGGCAGTAAACATAATGCTATATAGTGTGGCTGAGCGAGCGGTGTACTACTGTTCCCAGCAGACACAGAGTGGCAGTAAACACAATGCTATATAGTGTGGCTGAGCGAGCGGTGTACTACTGTTCCCAGCAGACACAGAGTGGCAGTAAACACAATGCTATATAGTGTGGCTGAGCAAGGTACACAGAGTGGCAGTAAACACAATGCTATATAGTGTGGCTGAGCGAGCGGTGTAGTACTGTTCCCAGCAGACACAGAGTGGCAGTAAACAGAATGCTATATAGTGTGGCTGAGCGAGCGGTGTAGTACTGTTCCCAGCAGACACAGAGTGGCAGTAAACACAATGCTATATAGTGTGGCTGAGCGAGGTACACAGAGTGGCAGTAAACACAATGCTATATAGTGTGGCTGAGCGAGCGGTGTACTACTATTCCCAGCAGACACAAAGTGGCAGTAAACACAATGCTATATAGTGTGGCTGAGCGAGCGGTGTAGTACTGTTCCCAGCAGACACAGAGTGGCAGTAAACACAATGCTATATAGTGTGGCTGAGCGAGGTACACAGAGTGGCAGTAAAAACAATGCTATATAGTGTGGCTGAGCGAGCGGTGTACTACTATTCCCAGCAGACACAGAGTGGCAGTAAACAGAATGCTATATAGTGTGGCTGAGCGAGGTACACAGAGTGGCAGTAAACACAATGCTATATAGTGTGGCTGAGCGAGCGGTGTACTACTATTCCCAGCAGACACAGAGTGGCAGTAAACAGAATGCTATATAGTGTGGCTGAGCGAGGTACACAGAGTGGCAGTAAACACAATGCTATATAGTGTGGCTGAGCGAGCGGTGTACTACTATTCCCAGCAGACACAAAGTGGCAGTAAACACAATGCTATATAGTGTGGCTGAGCGCGCGGTGTAGTACTGTTCCCAGCAGATACAGAGTGGCAGTAAACACAATGCTGTGGCTGAGCGAGGTACACAGAGTGACAGTAAACACAATGCTATATAGTGTGGCTGAGCGAGCGGTGTACTACTATTCCCAGCAGACACAGAGTGGCAGTAAACACAATGCTATATAGTGTGGCTGAGCGAGGGACACAGAGTGGCAGTAAACACAATGCTATATAGTGTGGCTGAGCGAGCGGTGTACTACTATTCCCAGCAGACACAGAGTGGCAGTAAACAGAATGCTATATAGTGTGGCTGAGCGAGGTACACAGAGTGGCAGTAAACACAATGCTATATAGTGTGGCTGAGCGAGCGGTGTACTACTATTCCCAGCAGACACAGAGTGGCAGTAAACAGAATGCTATATAGTGTGGCTGAGCGAGGTACACAGAGTGGCAGTAAACACAATGCTATATAGTGTGGCTGAGCGAGCGGTGTGCTACTGTTCCCAGCAGACACAGAGTGGCAGTAAACACAATGCTATATAGTGTGGCTGAGCAAGGTACACAGAGTGGCAGTAAACACAATGCTATATAGTGTGGCTGAGCGAGCGGTGTAGTACTGTTCCCAGCAGACACAGAGTGGCAGTAAACAGAATGCTATATAGTGTGGCTGAGCGAGCGGTGTAGTACTGTTCCCAGCAGACACAGAGTGGCAGTAAACACAATGCTATATAGTGTGGCTGAGCGAGGTACACAGAGTGGCAGTAAACACAATGCTATATAGTGTGGCTGAGCGAGCGGTGTACTACTATTCCCAGCAGACACAAAGTGGCAGTAAACACAATGCTATATAGTGTGGCTGAGCGAGCGGTGTAGTACTGTTCCCAGCAGACACAGAGTGGCAGTAAACACAATGCTATATAGTGTGGCTGAGCGAGGTACACAGAGTGGCAGTAAACACAATGCTATATAGTGTGGCTGAGCGAGCGGTGTACTACTATTCCCAGCAGACACAGAGTGGCAGTAAACAGAATGCTATATAGTGTGGCTGAGCGAGGTACACAGAGTGGCAGTAAACACAATGCTATATAGTGTGGCTGAGCGAGCGGTGTACTACTATTCCCAGCAGACACAGAGTGGCAGTAAACAGAATGCTATATAGTGTGGCTGAGCGAGGTACACAGAGTGGCAGTAAACACAATGCTATATAGTGTGGCTGAGCGAGCGGTGTACTACTATTCCCAGCAGACACAAAGTGGCAGTAAACACAATGCTATATAGTGTGGCTGAGCGCGCGGTGTACTACTGTTCCCAGCAGATACAGAGTGGCAGTAAACACAATGCTATATAGTGTGGCTGAGCGAGGTACACAGAGTGACAGTAAACACAATGCTATATAGTGTGGCTGAGCGAGCGGTGTACTACTATTCCCAGCAGACACAGAGTGGCAGTAAACACAATGCTATATAGTGTGGCTGAGCGAGGGACACAGAGTGGCAGTAAACACAATGCTATATAGTGTGGCTGAGCGAGCGGTGTACTACTATTCCCAGCAGACACAGAGTGGCAGTAAACAGAATGCTATATAGTGTGGCTGAGCGAGGTACACAGAGTGGCAGTAAACACAATGCTATATAGTGTGGCTGAGCGAGCGGTGTTCTTCTATTCCCAGCAGCGACACAATGACTGGGGGGACCCTGGCTAGCGTGGCTGGAGCGCGAACTACCCTGCCTACCCAAAGCTAAACCCACAGACAAATGGCGGAGATATGACGTGGTTCGGGTATTTATTTACCCGAACCACGTGACAGTTCGGCCAATCAGAGTGCGTTCGGGGTCCGAACCACGTGACCCGTTCGGCCAATCACAGCGCTAGCCGAACGTTCGGGGAACGTTCGGCCATGCGCTCTTAGTTCGGCCATGTGTCCGAAATGTTTGGCCGAACACCATCAGGTGTTCGGCCGAACTCGAACATCACCCGAACAGGGTGATGTTCTGCAGAACCCGAACAGTGGCGAACACTGTTCGCCCAACACTAACCCATAGTAACATCTAATGTAAGCTTAGATCAGCCTAGATAGATATCCATCTAAAATAAAATATTGTCAAAATACATATTGAGTCATATGAAAATGTTTCTCATATTCTCACAACATCAAATATGTTATTTTCACTGTAGTTTGTAGTTTGTGAAGAGAGAAATTGTAGTTTAAAAAATGGAATCTGCTGCTATCTTGCCTGTCTCTTCTATACAAATAGGGATGCAAAATCGAATGAACTGCGCAACCAAAGTGTGAATAAAATGAAATATAGAGCATATAAATACAATCTTTATTGTAGCCCCTTCTAATTAGAAGCAAAATCGTCGCTCTCAGTGGTCTATGTCGCACATAAACACTATTTGAAAAACTGAATCTGCCGCCATCTTGTCTTCCTCATAGAAACATATAGGGAAGCAGGATCTGACAGACCATGTCAGAAGTGAAAACAAAATGTGTTTTAACCTATATGGCAGTAATCCTTATAGTTGTCCTTGCCATTTAATGTCAAAACCGCTGTGTATAGATATATATTGTTGATTTTATATACACTGTGGAATCTCTCTTTTTTTAGTCTAATGGACTCTCCTCGCCTCCCCCCCCCCCTCTTTGGGTGTGTTTCTCCCAATTGGATGTGGGGGCTTTGGGTGTGGTCTTTCCATATATAATCTGTGTGATTTTATTTGGATTCGTGCTATGATTAAGGACCAATGTGTGTCTGAAACATGTTAGCGAACTTTTTACCTGTGTGATCTGCATTAATAAAGAATTTGATACTTTTGGAACATCGAGCGGAACTTCACATTTTTCAACTATTCATGGCTTGGGGCAAGAGTTACCTGGTTCCCAGCTCTGTTCCTTACACCAAGGTTGAGCGGACAACACATTGAACTTTATAGATATATACTAGTACAGTAAACACAGTTTAAAAAATGGAATGCTGCGCCATCTTGTCAGCGCTATGTAAACAAACAGGGCAGCAGGATCTGTCAGACAGCGTTATATGAGTGGTCAAAAAATAGATTTTAAGCTATGGGAAATTAATCCTCATGCCCCATCAATTTAAGAGCAAAACCGCCATTTTTAGACTCATATTATGCCCATACACACAGTTTCAAAATTGGGAATCTGCACCATCTTGTCAGCGCTATATAAAATAATAGGGCAGCAGGATCTGCCAGACAGTGCGTCAGAAGTGATAACAAAATGGATTATAAGCTATAGGAAAATAATCCTCATACGTGACCCATCAATTTAAGAGCAAAACCGCCGTTTTCTGACACTTATATAGTCTGTAAATACTTCATAAAGGACAGTATCCAGCGCCATCTTAAAAAAACATATGTCAGCTAATGGCATCAAAATCTGACAGGCAGTGCTGTTGAAATTCAGTCAAATTGTAAACTAAAGTATATTTTCAGGATCTTCATATGTTAGGCATCCTTTATTTAACAGGATTCCTTGATTTCTGATCAATTACTGGTACAAATAGGTAGAAGATAAGCTATCAATCAACATCACTCCATCTGACAAGGCCTCAGATTGACAGTTGATCCAAAAAAGATCATTTCTTATATTTTTGGTTCAAAATCACTGCTGGGGGATCTACAGAACATCCTTTATCAATTAAGCATAAAATCACCACGTATATTTCAATTTATAGCTGATTACCATTGCTGCTGGCACAGAGCTCCTGTTAAACAGGTCTGTTCAGCATGGCTCCGCCCATGCTCACCTCAGGAGTGATAGTTTTGAATCGAGAGCCTACAGTAGGATTTGCTATGTTAGACCTATATACCATTGAAAAACTGGTTGCGTTTGCAATTGAAAGAAAAATGACTATAGTTGAAAAGGTAATGGCCCCTAAACTATGTTCTGGGATGTAATTCACAGCTTCAGTGAAATTTGTTTGCAAATAGGAGTGATAGTTTTGAATCTAGAGCCTACAGAAGGTTTTGCTATGTTAAACCTATATACCATTAAAAAACTGGTTGCGTTTGCAATTGAAAGAAAAAAGACTATAGTTGAAAAGGTAATGGCCCCTAAACTATGTTCTGGGATGCAATTCACAGTTTCAGTGAAATCTGTTTGCAAATAGGAGTGATAGTTTTGAATCTAGAGCCTACAGTAGGTTTTGCTATGTTAAACCTATATACCATTGAAAAACTGGTTGCGTTTGCAATTGAAAGAAAAATGACTATAGTTGAAAAGGTAATGGCCCCTAAACTATGTTCCTGGGATGCAATTCCCAGCTTCAGTGAAATCTGTTTGCAAATAAGAGTGATAGTTTTGAATCGAGAGCCTACAGTAGGTTTTGCTATTTTAAACCTTTATACCATTGAAAAACTGGTTGCATTTGCAATTGAAAGAAAAATTACTATAGCTGAAAAGGTAATGGCCCCTAAACTATGTTCTGGGATGCAATTCACAGCTTCATTGAAATCTGTTTGCAAGTAGGAGTGATAGTTTTGAATTTAGAGCCTACAGTAGGTTATGCTATGTTAAACCTATATACCATTGAAAAACTGGTTGCGTTTGCAATTGAAAGAAAAATTACTATAGTTGAAAAGGTAATGGCCCCTAAACTATGTTCTGGGATGCAATTCACAGATTCAGTAAAATCTGTTTGCAAATAGGAGTGATAGTTTTGAATCCACAGCCTACAGAGAGCGTCTTTCTCTGCGTCTCAGCCGGCGGCTGCTTCCGTGCAGCAGCATGGGGCTGTCTTGCCTGGTCCTTCTAGTGCACACAAATGGAGATCTACGCGCACGCGCGCCAGGCGACAGGACCTTTATGCTGCTAGAAGGGGAGTCAGCTGATCATGCCGATCAGCTGACTCCAGTCATGATTCGGATTGGCTGAGTGTCTGGGGCGGTGCTGTGCAGCGCTGTTAGTATATATAGGACTTGCTGGTCACTTGCAAGTTGTCTGCAGTTGCGAACACATGCGTGTGAGTGCTCAGACCTGAGTCAGATCCCACAGTGTGTTAGAACCAGCCGGAGCTGGGAATTCACACTGAGTCAGATTCTTGTGATAGCCTTCAGTACTATTGTTTACTATTATCATCTTTTAGACTAGTTCCCAGGTGTTGAGACCAAGGACCTCACACCTAAGACTAGGAATTGTTATATTGCGATTATCATCTTTCAGACTAGATCCCAGGTGTTGAGACCAAGGACCTCACACCTAAGACTAGGAATTGTTATATTGTGATATCATCTTTCAGACTAGTTCCCAGGTGTTGTGACCAAGAACCTCACACCTAAGACTAGGAATTGTTATATTGTGATTATCATCTTGCAGACTAGATCCCAGGTGTTGAGACCAAGGATCTCACACCTAAGGCTAGGATTGTGTTATATTACTGTCTACCCGTTATGACCTTTGGCTTTCCTGATTACTCTCCTGTTCTCTGATTCGGTACTTCTGCTTATCTGTCTACCTGTTGCCAACCTTGCCTGTACCTGGATACCGAATCAGCCTTACTCTTCTGTACTTTGTCTGTCCGTGTGTTGCTGACCTGGCCTGTCTGAGCTTCCTGGCTGTCACCTAGCCCTTGGGTGTAACAGCCTTACTGTACTCCTGTGACATCTGCTCTTCAGGTGGTTACTAGCTGTTATATCTGGCCTATGGTCACCAGCTCCTCTGGAGACTATCATACAGCACAGCTAGTGGGCTTCTACCTCTCTAAAGTCCACTGGCTGCAGTACAGTCTGATTCCCTTCCTCTCCGGGAATCCTTGGCTGCAGTACAGTCTGATTCCCTGCTCCTCAGGGAATCCCCAGTTGCAGTCCAAACCTCACTACTTCACTCCAGACAGTGGTCCCTGCTCCTCAGGTACCCACTGGCTGCAGTACAGTCTGATTCCCTGCACCTCAGGGAATCCTTGGCTGCAGTAGTGTCTGTATCTCCTGCTTCTCGGGAGATAACCTCTCCTATTACTGTTGCACAAAACACTACATATCATTGGGTGTCCTGTGTCTAGCTATACTGGTATTATTGGTGATTCTGCAGATCACCATATAATCGGGTATAGCATCTGTATTATTGGTGATACTGCAGATCACCAATAATCCGAAAAATCTGTGTGCTGACACCAATCGTTACAGAACAGCAGACCAAAACAAAATGGACGCACTACACAGCCGAGTTGACAGTTTAGCCACTTCGGTGGAGAATCTCATCAGAGTGCTTGATGGCCATCAGACTCAAATCACAGCTTTGTCTGGGTCAATCCAGGTTCTCCAAATGGCTGTGAATACAGTGCGATCCCCTCCAGTTACAGACCTTCGCATGTCTGTACCTGAAAAGTTTTCTGGACATAGATCTGACTTTCAGAACTTCAGAAATCGAGTGCTATCCCATTTTGAGTTGAGGCCTACCTTATCAGGAACCGAGTCTCAGAGAGTTACGTTTTGTCAGGGGATTCACAGACATGGGCATATAGTCTTCATGCAGAGCATGAAGCCCTGACATCAGTTGAGGAATTTTTTTAAGCCATGGCCATTATATATGACGATCCGGACATTGCTTCCACCACTGAATGGAAGCTTAAAACCCTGCGCCAGGGTCAGGATCTGGTAGAAGTTTACGCAGCAGAGTTCAGGAAGTGGGCTGTATCAGCTAGGTGGGGAACATATGCACTGTTAGACTGTTTTTTGTCAGGTTTATCTGATGCAGTTTCTGAATTGATGTTGGGGCATCCCGAGCCTAAGTCCATTGACGAGAACACTTTAGCTGTCCAGGTAGATCGCCGCTTACGCTATCAAAAACAGTCCCGGGGTAGAAATGCTGTAAGATTTGTCTCCTACACCTCCTCTCCACCCCTGTCACCCCCGCCAGAGCTGATGCAAATTGGACACTCTAGATTGACGCAGGTGGAAAACAATCGCAGGAAATCGGAAAAACTCTGTTTATACTGTGCTGAGGAGGTTCACAGGGTTCAGGGTTGTCCTAAGAAGTTGGTAAACGCTGTCACCTGGGTGTAGTCAGAGGTAATACCCTAGGCGAGTAGTCTTTACCTGTAAACAATAATCGTTTACTCCTTCCCTGCTCCATCACGTGGGAAGGTCAGACTGTCCCCACAGAAGCTTTTGTAGACTCCGGCTCTGCAGCTAATTTCATTGATTATGACTTTGCTAAGAAATTGGGAATTCCCTTACTGCCATTAGACTGAAAGATTCTGGTTACTGCAGCCGACGACTCTCCATTACAGAGTAGACAACCTCTGTCCCAGACCCCATTGTTGGTGGGTAATGTAGGGGTATTACATAAAGAGAGTTTACAGTTCCTGGTCCTGCAGATGGCAACCTCTACCATTATTCTTGGTATGCCTTGGTTACAACTTTACTCTCCTCAGATTGACTGGGTTTCGGGTCAGCTAAAGAGCTGGTCGGCCCATTATCATCATCATTGCTTAGAGAAAGTTGCTGTTTGCGCTACCAAGATTCAGGTTGGGGGGAGTGGCTTACGTGCTGTCATGGTTGCTGACCTAACTACAGCCCGCATGGAATGCTGCTTTTAGCGTCCTTAATCGCTGAATGGCTTGGCTGGAACTCAGGCTGCATTTACTAAGTGTTACACCACGGGATCTCATCTGCATATGTTATGGTCCACGGTGAACGGAGCTTCTAGGACAGCGACAACCAGCGACATCTTTGTCTGGAAACAACGTGGGTGAGAGCGTCCCTGCATTGATTTGCATGTAATATAAGTCTATCTGCTTGCTTAGCTGAACTTTGGCTCCCCCGCTCCTTAGCACTGCCCTATGTGCTTATCAAGCTTATGCTGCACGTTTCATCAATGGCTATGCAATTTTTCTTGTGAGCCTAGGAATAGTGTGCTCTATCTATCAGCATATGCTCTGTTTGTGGATATGTACTGTGCTTGTGATCTCTGGAAACAGTGATTTATTCAACTTTTTTCATGCAGACAGTTAACCTTGAATCCTGAAAAGAGTAAAGGAACCCTGAAGGATATATATGGCCTTTGCTTCCTTCATGGACTCTCCCTTTTTTTGCCGGCCTAGGTGATGTGGGTGGAGTATGAGTGTACAGGATGGTCTGTGTGTGTACAGTGGCCACTGTATTCTATTTCTATAGCAACCATTATTATAGTGACAGTATTGATAAGCTGAGGCTTTTTTAACATTGTTTTATTGTATTTTTGTACCATTTTTTGCATGCATAAGATTATCCTTATCTCATCCAATTTTTCCAATTGAATAAAGTGATTGATTGTAAACAGTGCCTTAAACCAATTCTTTTTATGCATTCGCACGGTTGCACTGCCTCCTATTTGGAGGGATATAACTTAGCCAATTCCTAATCAGAATTGACAGTTGGGAGATTGTGGAGGTGTTGTTCCTTTATTTCTCTAAAGATTCAGGTTAAAGGTGTGCCAGTACAGTATGCGGAATTTGCTGATGTGTTCTGTCCCAAGTCTGCAGATAAACTCCCGCCTCACCGTAGTTTTGACTGTCCTATAGATTTAAGATCCGGTTGTATGCCTCCTAGGGGTCACCGTTATAATCTCTCAGGACCTGAGAAAGTGACAATGCAGGATTACATCAAAGAGAATTTGGCCAAAGGCTTCATCTGCCCTTCTCGCTCTCCAGCTGGGGCCGGATTCTTTTTCGTACAGAAAAAGGATGGAGGTTTCCGACCCTGCATTGTCTACCGAGGATTGAATAAGATTACAGTAAAGAATCGTTACCCATTACCATTGATTGACGATCTATTCGATCAGGTGACCAATGGAAGCATTTTTTCCAAATTGGATTTACGGGGTGCATACAACCTGGTACGGATTAGAGATGGTGACGAATGGAAGACGGCGTTCAACACACCCGACGGGCACTACAAGTATCTGGTTATGCCCTTCGGGTTGTGCAACGCCCCTGCCGTCTTCCAGGAGTTGATCAATGAGGTTTTTAGGGAGGTTCTGGGAAAGTTCGTGCTAGTGTATCTAGACGACATACTGATTTTTTCTCCTAGTCTGACAGAACATCGCAAACATGTCAAATTCGTTTTGAGGAAATTGAGACAGAATTCATTGTATGCTAAGTTAGAGAAGTGTCTCTTTGAGGTCACTTCCGTTCCTTTCCTGGATTATATTATGGCTACATCTGGTCTCTCCATGGATCCAGAGAAAGTATCGGCTGTTTTGGAGTGGCCGCAACCTGTGGGTTTGAAGGCACTCCAAAGGTTTTTGGGCTTTGCCAATTACTACAGGAGATTCATCAAGGGATTCTCCTCGGTAGTCTCACCCCTCACCAGTCTGACCAAGAAAGGGGCTGACACGTACCACTGGTCAGTAGAGGCACATTCGGCCTTCTCTACATTGAAAAAACTGTTCTGTTCTGCTCCCATTTTGAGACATGTGGATGTCACCTTCCCCTTCATAGTAGAGGTCGATGCCTCAGAGGTCGGGGGTTGGGGCTGTACTGTTTCAACGCACTGGTTTGCAAGGCAAACTTCACCCCTGTGCTTACTTTTCCCGTAGGTTCTCTCCTGCTGAGAAGAACTACGATATTGGCAATCAAGAGCTTTTGGCCATTAAACTAGCCTTTGAGGAATGGCGACATTGGCTAGAAGGGGCAGAACATACTATCACAGTTTATACTGATCATAAAAACTTGGAGTACATAGAAGGGGCCAAAAGACTTAGTCCTCAACAGGCCCGTTGGTCTTTATTCTTTTCAAGATTCAGATTTGTCATAACGTACACACCAGGGAGTAAGAACGTCAAAGCTGACGCCCTATCTAGGTGTTTCGAGCCCGAGACAGTGCAACCCTCAACCCCAGAAACCATCCTACCTCAGAAAGTAGTCTTGGCAGCTACTGAGACCTGGAAGGATTGGACGGCTACTCTGGGCCCTTATCAGCAGGATGTTCCTGAAGGGAAGCCTGAGGGAGTCATGTTTGTACCACTGCCCTTCCGCCTGCAACTCCTACAGCTGTTCCATTCTCATAAGAATGCGGGGCATCCGGGGGCTGCCAGAACGCAGGATTTGCTGGCCAGATGTGCTTGGTGGCCTACGTTAGCAACTGATTGTAAGGAGTTCGTAAGAGAGTGTGCAGTGTGTGCCAGGAGTAAACCCTCTCGTCAGGCACCAGTGGGTACACTCCAACCTCTACCAGTGACAAGTGAACCTTGGACTCATCTGTCGATGGACTTTGTGGGAGAACTCCCCAAGTCTGAGGGTAAGACGATCATTTTGGTGGTGGTGGATAGATTCAGCAAGATGGCTCATTTTGTCCCTCTGAAAGGACTCCCCTCGGCTCAGGAATTGGCTGATCTCTTCATCCAGCACATTTTCCGGCTGCATGGCATTCCGGAGAATGTAGTCTTTATTCTTTTCAAGATTCAGAGTCCAGTTCATGTCAAAATTTTGGAGGGCATTTTGCCATCAACTGGAGATGGATCTTTCGTTTTCATCAGGCTACCACCCACAGACCAATGGCCAGATCAAGACATTAAATCAGTCCCTTGAGCAGTTTCTCAGATGTTATGTGGCAGATGCTCAGTCCGACTGGGTGAAGTTTTTGCCTTTTGCAGAATTTGCACATAACAATCTGAAGAGTTCCTCTTCAGGATTCTCCCCATTTCAGGTAGTGTCGGGAAGATCTCCCAAGTTTGCTCCATTACCTGTGACATCTACCCCATTTTCGGCCCTGGAGGATTGGCAAAGGGCATTGAGGGAGATTTGGGGAATGGTTAAGAGGAATCTGGGGAAAGCCTTTCAGGCCCAGAAGAAATAGGCAGATAAAAGACGGTCTGCAGAATGGAATTTTCCCCAGGGGACATGGTGTGGGTATCTACTCGGCATTTAGCTTTAAATCAGCCGTCACCCAAGTTGGGACCCCGATTTGTAGGACCATACCCGGTGTCCAGAAGGATTAATGACGTCATGTATGTGATTGATCTCCCAGCTAGCATGAAAGGTGTAAGATTGTTCCATGTGTCTCTGTTGAAGCCTGCAGTGCATGTGGATTCCCCCCCCCCCCTGTGATGGTTAACGACCAACCCAAGTATGAGATTGAGAAGATTTTGGATTGTCAATTGGTCCAAAATTCTGTGCAGTATCTGGTCCACTGGAAGGGGTATGGTCTGGAGGATAGAACTTGGGTGCCGGATTGTCACATGCATGCTGAGGAATTGAAAAGTGAGTTTCATGAATTACACCCTGAGAAGCCGTGTAGGAAGTGTCTGGGGTCCACTCCTCAGGGGGGGGGAGTACTGTAAGGAATAGCAGAGATACCGCCGCATGGACAGGCGGCATGGCGGCTATCTCCGCTTCTCAGCCGGCGGCTGCTGCCGCGCAGCAGCATGGGGCTGTCTTGCCTGGTCCTTCTAGTGCACACAAATGGAGATCTACGCGCGCGCGCACCAGGCGACAGGACCTTTATGCTGCTAGAAGGGGAGTCATCTGATCATGCCGATCAGCTGACTCCAGTCATGATTCGGATTGGCTGAGTGTCTGGGGCGGTGCTGGGCAGCGCTGTTAGTATATATAGGACTTGCTGGTCACTTGCAAGTTGTCTGCTGTTGCGAACACATGCGTGTGAGCGCTCAGACCTGAGTCAGATCCCACAGTGTGTTAGAACCAGCCGGAGCTGGGAATTCACACTGAGTCAGATTCTTGTGATAGCCTTCAGTACTATTGTTTACTATTATCATCTTTTAGACTAGTTCCCAGATGTTGAGACCAAGGACCTCACACCTAAGACTAGGCATTGTTATATTGTGATTATGATCTTTCAGACTAGATCCCAGGTGTTGAGACCAAGGACCTCACACCTAAGACTAGGAATTGTTATATTGTGATATCATCTTTCAGACTAGTGCCCAGGTGTTGAGACCAAGGACCTCACACCTAAGACTAAGTTTTGTTATATTGTGATTATCATCTTGCAGACTAGATCCCAGGTGTTGAGACCAAGGACCTCACACCTAAGGCTAGGATTGTGTTATATTACTGTCTACCCGTTATGACCTTTGGCTTTCCTGATTACTCTCCTGTTCTTTGATTCAGTACTTCTGCTTATCTGTCTACCTGTCGCCAACCTTGCCTGTACCTGGATACCGAATCAGCCTTACTCTTCTGTACTTTGTCTGTCCGTGTGTTGCCGACCTGGCCTGTCTGACCTTCCTGGCTGTCACCTAGCCCTTGGGTGTAACAGCCTTACTGTACTCCTGTGACATCTGCTCTTCAGGTGGTTACTAGCTGTTATACCTGGCCTATGGTCACCAGCTCCTCTGGGGACTATCATACAGCACAGCTAGTGGGCTTCTACCTCTCTAAAGTCCACTGGCTGCAGTACAGTCTGATTCCCTTCCTCTCCGGGAATCCTTGGCTGCAGTACAGTCTGATTCCCTGCTCCTCAGGGAATCCCCAGTTGCAGTCCAAACCTCACTACTTCACTCCAGACAGTGGTCCCTGCTCCTCAGGTACCCACTGGCTGCAGTACAGTCTGATTCCCTGCACCTCAGGGAATCCTTGGCTGCAGTAGTGTCTGTATCTCCCGCTTCTCTGGAGATAATCTCTCCTATTACTGTTGCACAAAACACTACATATCATTGGGTGTCCTGTGTCTAGCTATACTGGTATTATTGGTGATTCTGCAGATCACCATATAATCGGGTATAGCATCTGTATTATTGGTGATACTGCAGATCACCAATAATCAGAAAAATCTGTGTGCTGACACCAATCGTTACAATATCAATGAAAAACTGATTGCATTTGCAATTGTAAGAAAAATGCCTAAAGCTGAAAAGGTAATGGCCCCTAAACTATGTTCTGGGATGCAATTCACAGCTTTAGTGAAATCTGTTTGCAAATAGGAGTGATAGATTTGAATCTAGAGCCTACAGTGGGTTTTGCTATGTTAAACCTATATGCCATTGAAAAACTGGTGAACTCCAACAAGGACCGGCACCACTCCAGTGTGTTTATAGCTCAAATACTTTAATGATACATCACAAGCAATGACAGACTGCTGTTTCGGCATTCCATAGGCCTTTGTCAAGTTGCACAACTTGACAAAGGCCTTGTGCAACTTGACAAAGGCCTATGGAAGGCCGAAACAGCAGTCTGTCGTTGCTTGTGATGTATCATTAAAGTATTTGAGCTATAAACACACTGGAGTGGTGCCGGCCCTTGTTGGAGTTCATGATTGTGACCCCTTGGTACTGGGGTGGGACCGTGGCACACATTTTTCATTTTTAATCTTCTCGGTGCTCCTGGAACCACCTTTGCACACATTGAAAAACTGGTTGCGTTTGCAATTGAAATAAAATGACTATAGTTGAAAAAGTAATGGCCCCTAAACTATGTTCTGGGGTGCAATTCACAGCTTCAGTGAAATCTGTTTGCAAATAGGAGTGATAGTTTTGAATCTATTAGCAATAGATAGAAGGATAGTCAGCACATGCAGGTTAAACAGCATTAAAAAAAGCTTTATTCCTTAGGCTTCATGCAGGCTGCAAGCAAGAACAGTGTTGATAAAAATAATCCTACCCGATACTTCACATGGCTGTGGGGTGAGGTGGGAGCAGTGGGGGCCGCCTAACTGCTCCCCCTCACCCCACAGCCATTTGAAGTATCGGGTAGGATTATTTTTATCAACACTGTTCTTGCTTGCAGCCTGCATGAAGCCTAAGGAATAAAGCTTTTTTAATGCTGTTTAACCTGCATGTGCCGACTATCCTTCTATCTATTGCTAATGAATTGATCTGCTGTTCTTTCAAGTCTGAGCACGCAATTTACAGCTTTGCCCGATACTAATCCTCTTAACAGTCATTACCTGTTCTTATGCACGTTTTTGAAGCAGCTGCAGTGCCGGTTCTATTTTTCTATTGAATGTATATAGTTTTGAATCTAGAGCCTACAGTAGGTTTTGCTATGTTAGATCTATATACCATTGAAAAACTGGTTGTGTTTGCAATTGAAAGAAAAATGACTATAGTTGAAAAGGTAATGGCCCCTAAACTATGCTTTGGGATGCAATTCACAGCTTCAGGGAAATCTGTTTGCAAATAGGAGTGATAGTTTTGAATCTAGAGCCTACAGTGGGTTTTGCTATGTTAAACCTATATACCATTGAAAAACTGGTTGTGTTTGCAATTGAAAGAAAAATGACTATAGTTGAAAAGGTAATGGCCCCTAAACTATGTTCTGGGATGCAATTCACAGCTTCAGTGAAATCTGTTTGCAAATAGGAGTGATAGTTTTGAATCTAGAGCCTACAGTAGGTTTTGCTATGTTAAACCTATGTTAAACCTTTTTAAGTGCTCAACAATTGCAAAGTAACTATAGGGACAGGTCTGGCTCGACTTACAGACAGTGTAGGTTATTCTGATTTTGGAGGTAGCATAAGAATATAACTCACCCCAAATAGAGGATAGAAAACATTTGATAGGTTGAGGGGTGCACAAATGTGCGGTGATGGTGATTGAGGTCGGGCCCGCACTGCAAAAATGGCTATTATCGCTCAAAACGTGTATAACCACACGGATCCAAACACAGCGAACCCGTATAATAATACTTCCTATATTAAACATAGCAAAACCCAGACATATTAACTAAATAACGAAACAGTAATCTCGATAACATGCAAACTTTGAGGCAAACAGGAGGCATCCAATGCGCCCAATAAGAATAAGAGTCTCGAATGGGGCACCAAAGTGCCACTTCGCGACCTCAGAGTGCCGTCCTTGCCATAAAGGTTGTAAGACCTCTACCCGGCCACAGCATCTGCCCAACATCATAAAGGGGCTATGCAAATATGCCAGGCTTAGATCAGCCTGACCGGCCAATACCAAGCCTGAAGTGAAAATACGTGGTAGCCAATGGTTCTGTAGAAGGATGGCTAATGGTGTTGTGCCACCCGCATCATAAAGGGGATTGGCACATCACCGGAAGTCTATTGTCGTCCAGTCAGGCTCATAAGGTTGAAGGATTCACTCAGAGTATCAAGCACGCACTGATATGGCGGCATACAGCACGAGACTTAAGGTGGTGGAGGTGAAAAAGAGAGATGCGAGACTGGACACACTGAATCAGACTTCTGAACAACACGATGTCAGACTGTCTGAACACGCCAGACAGCTAGAGGACCTAGACAATCGGGGGAGACGCTGCAATATTCGAATTAAGGGTGTTTATGAAGCGGTTGGATCAGACCAGATCCCACAGGCCCTGGAGGCCATTTTCAACAACCTCCTGCAATGACAGGCAGACTCACAGATTTCATTCGTGCGGGCACACAGAGCCCTTAAACCGAGGGGCAGTGATTCTGAAACCCCAAGAGACATTATATGATGTCTCGAATCATTCCAATTGAAAGAAAACATCATGCGGGCTGCCCGGGCACAAGATGAAATCCTATTCAATGATAAACCGGTGCAACTGTTCCAGGACCTGTCGATCATTACCCTCAATAAGCGCAGAATCTTAAAACCCCTCCTTAAGACCCTAAAAGAAAAAGGAATGTCATACAGATGGCAGTTTCCATTTGCTCTTACTGTACTGCATAATGGCACTTTGTTTGCCCTACACACCCCAGCAGGCTTAACTGAATTCTGAGAGGATTTAGGCCTGGGCAAAATTGAGATCCCCAACTGGGAAACTACACCACTATATCCAAGGCCCGAGGCTGCCACTTCTAAAGGCCCTCGCCGCACCGCGGGTAGCCCCAACCGTACCAGGCGAAGATCCACAAGTAGCAACGATGAGGAGATCAATAAGAGACATACCCGCACCCAGCATGAGCATGATTCCTCTGATGGAGACTGATGGTGATGCATCCCCTCTGCTGTTTGCAATCTACATGTTGCCACTCGGCACACTTATCCAACGACATGGCCTGACGTACCACTGCTACGCCGATGACACACAGCTATACCTGTCCTTCAAACCTGGTGGAACAGACCCTACCCCAAAAATAAACTCTTGCTTAGCTGAGCTACAGGCATGGATGAATGATAACTGGTTGAAACTGAATGCTGATAAAACTGAGGTCCTGTTTGTCCAAGGCCAGTGCCCGCCATCAAAACAGCTCTATCCTAAAGCAACACCAATCAGGATTGGGAATTCAGACATAAACAGCTCCAACCTTGTGCGCAGCCTTGGCGTACTAATCGATGGGGAATTGAGTTTCAGAAACCAAATTTCATCTGTAGTTAAATCCTCCTTCTTTCATCTAAAGAACATTGCAAAGATTAAACATCTGATTCCCCCAGAGGATCTTCCAACCCTAGTCCACGCCTTCATCACATCACGACTGGACTACTGCAATGCCCTTTATGTTGGCCTCCCCAAAAAGGACCTGCGTCGCCTGCAATTAGTGCAGAATTCTGCTGCCAGATTGCTAACAAACCAGCCTCGCCACTGTCACATTACACCGATCCTTCGCTCACTGCACTGGCTACCAGTAGAATGGAGAATACTCTTCAAGATTGGACTGCTGACATTCAAATCCCTGCACAGTCTGGGCCCTGGATACATGAAGGACTTGCTAAAGCTGCACCACACCTCTCACAACCTCAGATCAGCAAGTTCTGTAAACTTGGTCACTCCCAGAGTGCACCTCAAAAAATCTGGAGATAGAGCCTTCTGCCATGCTGCCCCTACTCTCTGGAACTCCCTACCACACCCAGTAAAGACAGCACCATCCCTGGAGCTATTCAAATCCAGACTGAAAAGCTACCTGTTTAGCCTGGCATTTCCAGACTTAGTTTAAAATTTCTTCCTCTGTAACACGATGATCTGAGCCATGCTTATGCGCTTTGAGTCCCACGGGAGAAAAGCGCTTTACAAATGTTATTTGTTGTTGGTGTTGTTATACAAGAGATCATTCTTCCAAAAATCCACCTGAAAGTGTAAAAATTGTCTTTTCTCCTATTTGTGTCCCCTAAGCTGACTGTGCCTCCTTATACCAATTCATTAGACATGCAGAACCCCCAAATTGCTAGAGATGTAGCGAACGGTTCGCCGGCGAATGGTTCCAGGCGAACTTAGGGGGTTCGCGTTCGCCTGCACCAGGCGAACTTCTGCGGAAGTTCGATTTGCCCCATAATGCACTATGAGGGTCAACTTTGACCCTCTGCATCACAGTCAGCAGGCACATTGTAGCCATTCAGGCTACACTAAGCCCTGGAGCCCCCCCCCCCCTTATATAAGGCAGGGTCCGGCGGCCATTAGCCTCACTCGTGTGCCTGCTAGAGAGAGGAAAGGGACAGCTGCTGCAGACTTTTTCTCCTAGGGACAGATTAGTTAGGTTCTAGGCTGCTTTGCTTGCTCCTGTCCTGACTGATTATTATTGCTTTTAAAGCACCCAGCAACAGCTCTTTTCAGAGCTCATCCTGTACATATTTTTTTTCAGTGTGTCAAACTGACACTTTTGTTGCATGCACAGCCTTGCTTATTGATATTGTGTGTGCCACTGCCAGCAGCCCAGCACATTCAGTGACTACCTGTGTGTGTGACAGGGAGCTGCACATTGTACTACCCAGTACTGCATATACCCCAGTACCTGTTGTGTTTACTTAACCCACCTCATCACTGAATATACCTAGCTTTGTGTTGAGTGAACCCAGCTCACTGCATCTAACTACCCAGTACCTGTTGTGTTTACTTAACCCACCTCATCACTGCATATACCTAGCGTTGTGTTGAGTGAACCCAGCTCACTGCATCTAACTACCTGTTGTGTTGAATGAGAACCCACCTGGCCACCTCACTGCATCTAACTACCTGTTGTGTTGAGTGAGAACCCACCTCACTGCATCTTAAGTACCTTTACTGTTCAGTGAACCCAGCTCACTGCATCTAACTACCCAGTACCTGTTGTGTTTACTTAACCCACCTCATCACTGCATATACCTAGCGTTGTGTTGAGTGAACCCAGCTCACTGCATCTAACTACCTGTTGTGTTGAGTGAGAACCCACCTGGCCACCTCACTGCATTTAACTACCTGTTGTGTTGAGTGAGAACCCACCTCACTGCATCTTAAGTACCTTTACTGTTCAGTGGACACAGCTCACTGCATCTAACTACCTGTTGTGTTCAGTGAACTAAGCTTACTGCATCTAACTACCTGTTGTGTTGAGTGAGAACCCACCTCACTGCATCTTAAGTACCTTTACTGTTCAGTGAACCCAGCTCACTGCATCTAACTACCTGTTGTGTTCAGTGAACCCAGCTCACTGCATCTAACTACCTGCTGTGTTGAGTGAGAACACACCGCACTGCATCTTAAGTACCTTTACTGTTCAGTGAACCCAGCTCACTGCATCTAACTACCTCTTGTGTTGAGTGAGAATTCACCTGGCCACCTCACTGCATCTAACTACCTGTTGTGTTGAGTGAGACCCCACCTGGCCACCTCACTGCATCTAACTACCTGTTGTGTTGAGTGAGAACCCACCTCACTGCATATAGCTAGCATCCCCCCGAGATGGACAAAATGGACAAACCAGGTAGAGGAAGAGGTAGAGGCAGACCCAGAGAAAGGCCACCAGGCACCGGCAGGTCTGTGCGAGGTGGTGTTGCTGTGATTTCGTGTGGACCTGCCCCAAAATACAGTGCTCAGAAGAAGGCACGTGTCATCACTTCCCAAAACCGTGAGGAGGTGCTTGAGTATTTAACACAGAACACCTCATCTCCCGCAGCCACCAGCACTACAACAAGCACCACATCCGCTGCATTTGACACTTCGCAGGAGTTATTTGGTGGTGGTGGTGAAATCACTGATTCCCAGCCACTACTGAAACAACAACAAGAAGGCGCAGGTACACCACCTCATACGTCTGAGTTAGGTGTCGATAGTATGGACGTAACGTGTGTGGATGGGGATGATGGTGGACCACCTGATGTTGGTGCACTTGAGGAGGTGTCTGAGGAAAGCGCAGCTGGCCAGGAGGATTATGATGATGATTATATGGATACCACATATGTTCCCAGTAGAGGAGATGAACAGCGGGACAGTTCAGAGGAGGAGTCAGAGAGGAGTAGGAGGAGACGACTCCATGATAGAAGCAGAGGGAGCTCGTCCTCAGAAACAGCTGGGGGCAGTGTCCGGCGCCATGTATCACCAGCTATGGCCAGCCAATATGCCCTTCAACGTCAGCTGCTGATGCCACCGTAGCGCCATCACCCCAGGGGGGTTCAGCGGTTTGGAATTTTTTTCACGTGTGTGTCTCAGATCGGAGCAAAGCCATCTGTTGTCTCTGCCAGCAAAAATTGAGCCGTGGAAAGGCCAACTCTCACGTAGGGACATGTGCCTTACGAAGGCACCTGGAGAGAAGGCACAAACAGCTATGGCAAGAACACCTGAGGAAAAGCAGCACCCCTCAAAAGACAAGCCACCTTCCTTCTCCTCTTCCTCCTTCAGGTGCATCGTCTTCATCCACTTTCTCCCTTGCACCTTCACAGCCACCCTCTTCCACACCGCCTCTTCCCTTCAGCGGTTCCTTCTCCTCTGGCCACAGCAGTACCCAGCTGTCCGTGAAGGAAGTATTTGAGCGTAAGAAGCAAATGTCTGCCAGTCACCCACTTGCCCGCCGTCTGACAGCTGGCGTGGCGGAACTATTAGCTCGCCAGCTATTACCATACAAGCTGGTGGAGTCGGAGGCTTTCCGTAAGTTTGTGGCCATTGGTACACCGCAGTGGAAGATACCAGGCCGCAATTATTTTTCAAACTGTACCGTGCAGTTGAGAGGCAAGTGGTGTCATCTCTGGCACACAGCGTTGGGTCAAGGGTCCACCTGACCACAGATGCCTGGTCTGCCAAGCACGGGCAGGGCCACTACATTACATACACAGCCCATTGGGTCAACCTGGTGACCGATGGCAGCAAGCGGGGAGTACGTGGCTGCGCAGCGGACTGACTTGTCACACCTCCACGGCTTGCAGGCAGGCCTCTAGCCACCTCCTCTCCACCTGCTACCACTGCTTCGCTGTTGTCATCCTCCTCCTCCTCCTTGGCTGGTGCCACAATCTCCTCTCCAGCTACACAGCCCCAGCACCCCAGGGCCTATGCTGCATGCCAGGTACGACGGTGTCACGCAGTGTTAGACATGTCTTGCCTGAAAGCGGAGAGTCACACTGGAGCAGCTCTCCTGGCTGCTCTTAACAAACAGGTGGAGCAATGGATGACCCCGCACAAGCTTGAGATCGGCAATGTGGTGTGTGACAACGGCTTCAATCTCATTGCTGCGTTGAATTTGGGAAAGCTGACACACATACCCTGCATGGCACATGTGCTGAATCTGGTCGTGCAAAGATTTGTGTCCAAGTACCCAGGCTTAGAGGATGTCCTGAAGCAGGCCAGGAAGTTGTATGGGCATTTCAGGCGCTCTTACAAGGCCATGGCATGCTTTGCGGACATTCAGCGTAGAAACAACTTGCCGGTGAGACGCCTGATTTGCGATAGCCCGACTCGCTGGAATTCCACCCTGCTGATGTTCTCTCGCCTGCTAGACCAGGAGAAAGCCGTCACCCAGTACCTGTATCATTACAGTACAAGGACACAATCTGGGAGGATGGGGATGTTATGGCCCAACAACTGGACACTAATTATTTATTTATTTATTGTATTTATAAAGCGCCAACATATTACGCAGCGCTTGACAATAAATATATACAATGATACAAGGATGACATACATAGGGTTATACACATAGAAGAAAGTTGACAAAAAACAGAGAATAGCGCTCGTATCCAAGTTTGTAATTGATAGTTTATTTATCTATACATAAAAAATATCTAGCCTTTGGAGTTAAAACCATATAAGCATAAAGGGTTTCATATACAAGATCACTTCAAAAGTTCTCCACTATATCCCCTCCTGCATATGTCTTCTAAAAAAATAATAAGTGGAACAATATAACTTCATTCATGCCATGCACACTGTCATGCATACCATGGAGCCACCTGAATCTCTAATAAAAATTCCCCATAAAAAATTCTCTAGTAAAATCCGTGTAGATAGGTGTATTGGGTCAATCCGCCTATGCGTTTATAGCAGTCCCCTCCGTTATCTCAGAGTGTCTATCCACCTGCCGCAAAGGACGCTTTCAATCACTTGTGCGTTCAGTCACTTACGCGTCTTGCAGCTTTTCTAATTTTCACATGCGGGCTCCGGCCGGTAGCCTCGCAAGCAGGACTCCTCTCTCTTTCCGTATCGCCGCTCCCCCGGTATGGCGTCCGTTTGCAAGCTCCTTACAGCTCCGTGCGCTCCGGCTGCACAGCTTTCCGGGTGATTGGCCAGTTGGGAGTGACGTCACTTCCCTTTCCGGGCTCCTGCGTTCCAACCAGCGTTCCAATGCGATTTCCTGCTTTCAGAACTCCCATATGCAACCATGCACCTTGTACTGTACGTGCTTTTGTTGCAGAACGTAGGAACACTGCGTGGATGCTCCTAGAGCCCTTCACATCGACATGTTTCGATAGTATACGACTATCTTCATCAGGATGAGGGATACCCACTGGCCACCACTTCCTGCTTTTTATAGACATCCAATCTATCAAATCTCCACCTTTCCTTAAAGGGGAACTCCATTCATTACTCATAGTTGCCCTCAATTCTCTAAGTCACATAGAAGAAAGTTATGCATACAAATTGTACAAAATACATGATCATGCAATATGGGCTGGTTAGGTAGGCCCAGTAATACAAGTACAGACTGTCATAGGACAGGAGCACATGATCCTGTAGATTACACTAGGGAGTGGAGGACCCTGCCAGAGGCTTATAATCTAAAGGGAGGGGTGTAAACACTAGGGGGGGATGCGAAATGCATGCAGGGTCATGGAGCTCTTTGAGGAGGTGACCAAACTGGTGAGTCGCGATGAGGGCACCATCAGCGACTTGATCCCCTATGCCTACTTCCTGGAGCGTGCCGTGCATAGAGTGGTGGATACAGCTGTGGAGGAGCGTGAACGAGAAGAGTTACGGCAGCAGGAGTCATGGGAGCCATTTACACCCGAACCCGATGTTCCCACAACACCTGCGGCAGCACAGAGGGGGGAGGAGGAGAGGGGGAGGAGGAGGAAGAAGAAGAGGAGTCGTGTGGGGAAGGAGAGGAGTCAGACTCTGATGATGGTGATGATGAGGAAGGTGTTTCTGTGGAGGAGGAAGAGGCAGCGGAAGAAGAACAACCGCGGCAGCCGTCACAGGGGGCTTCTGCTGCTCCACGTTCCCGTGGTATTGTTCGTGGCTGGGGGGAGGAAGAGGAGTTGCATCCCATCACTGAGGAAGAGCAAGAGGAGATGGAGAGTACGTCTGCATCCAGCTTTGTGCAGATGTCCTCTTTCATGTTGTCCAGCCTGTTGAGGGACCCCCATATCAAAAAACTCAAGACGAATGACCTGTACTGGGTGGCCACGCTACTAGACCCTCGGTACAGGCACAAAGTGGCGGACCTGTTACCAAGTCAACACAAGGTGGAAAGGATGCAGCACTTGCAGAACAAGCTGTCGATGATGCTTTACAATGCGTTTAAGGGTGATGTGGCTGCACAACGCAATCAAGGTACCACTGGCAGTAACCCGCCTCCTCCCAAGTCCATGCAGGCAAGGACAGGACGCTCCAGCGATCTCAGGGTGATGTCGGACATGCGGACGTTCTTTAGTCCAACTCCTCGACATAGTCCTTCCGGATCCACCCTGCAATGCCTGGACCGGCAGGTAGCCGACTACCTGGCCTTGAGTGTGGATGTAGACTCTGCGAAAAGCGACGATGAACCCTTGGACTACTGGTTGCGCAGGCTTGACCTGTGGCCAGAGCTTTCCCAATTTGCCATACAACTTCCCTCTTGCCCTGCCACAAGCGTCCTGTCAGAAAGGACCTTCAGTGCAGCTGGAGGCATAGTTACTGAGAAGAGAAGTCGCCTAAGTCACGACAGTGTTCAGTACCTGACCTTTATCAAAATGAATGAGGAATGGATCACGGAGGGCTACTGCACGACCGAAGACTAAGTCAGTCCCCACACACAGCATCTCTGTCTGCAGGCCGCTTGACTGCCTTCTCTGCCACCACCAACAGGGTCCAGGACTCTAGGCGGATTCCTGAATTTTTAAGGCCGCTGCTAGCAGCGGCGCTACACAAATTTTTCTGGTGCGTGTACATGCCTGCCTAATTTTTCTGGCTGCACTGCGGGCGGCTGCAACAAAAAAAACAAATGGCATGTACATGTGCCCATCCCCCTTCATGATCATTACCTTGCCACGGTGAAGGGGCTTGCGCATCACAATGAAGCAATGACCGCCGGCTATTTGAGTGTCTCGGGTGGGGGTGGCACACAAAAGATAATAAGGTCGTTGCTTCATTGTGGTCAGACCAAATTTGATCAGCTGGACAGTCACTGTTGTTCTATCATTGAGCTACCACAGCCCGGTGACCATATGGCCTTGAAAAACGCCACGGCCTACACTCTGGCCACGGTGCGCACCAGTCCAGCACGGCCGTCACTACGCAAACAGCTGTTTGCGGTGCGTTACACAGTGAGTTTGGTGTGTCAGTGTGAAGCAGAACTCTAATTACACTCCCTAATTGATGTATACCCATGCAGGATGTTTGAAAGCACTTTAGGCCTGCAAATTAGCATTCAATGTGATTTCTGCCCTTAAAACGCTGCTTTGCGTCAAATCCAGATTTTCCCCCGGGACTTTGGGCATGTATCCCACTCCGCTATGCCCCCCTCCAGGTGTTAGACCCCTTGAAAGATCTTTTCCATCACTTTTATGGCCAGCATAATTTTTTCCATTTTGCAAAGTTCACCTCCCCATTGAAGTGTATTGCGGTTCGCGAACTTTTATGCGAACCGAACCTTCCGCGGAAGTTCGCGAACCCGGTTCGCAAACCGAAAATCAGAGGTTCGCAACATCTCTACAAATCGCAACCAACTCAGCTTTAATAACAGCAACTTTCCTAATGCTACTAAATGTATCTTGCAGCATAGCGTATATGCAACATTCTCTTACGCTCTGTCACCAGACGCTGCTGGTCAAGCTTACTACAAAAAGGTCTAACTGAAACTAACCTATCTCGGAACCTATATTGGGCTCCTCAGCAGAAACTATGCCAACTTAGAACTCGTCTTCTCATTGGGGAAAATGACTTACCTGATAATTTATATGTGGCAACAAATTTTACTTTCTATTTCCATGCAGGGCTTATTCACACAAGCCCATAAGGTACAAGGTACACCGCAGGTTTTAAACAGCTCGGAGACATATGATTGTATTGTTTCTTTTTTTTCTTTTTTCGTTTTGTATTTTTCACTGGTTATTGCTTGGTTTTTCTCTCCCAGCTAGTCTAGGTAATATTGTAATAGGAATGATTGGGTTACTCTTAGTCATGTTTTATGTATATAGCCTATTACAACTCATAGCATTAGAGGGTTTTCCCTAGAAGAAGGGGGTGTTGATGAATGCTTAAAAACGTACATGTAGACATTGTATGTGCCTCACTGCGCTCATTGCCTGCCATCTAACGCTGCTACGGCGTTAAGGTCTCGGCTCTGTCTTTTATTCTGGCGGAGCATAGTGAAGTGCACCCACATTATTGATAAAAACCTCATCTAACACAGGGACTATCTAATAGTATCTCTTTCCCCTCTTATACCCTTATAGGATTTACACTTAACCTCGTCCTGGCTAATTAGGCTAAAGAAAAACCCCTTATGTGAGATATATATCATTACTAGTGTCGGTCTCAATGAAAAGGTCAAATAGAAATGGATCTGGCTCTCAACTTAGCTCTTGGCTAGGGGGATGTCTCCCAGATAAGCCATCTTAATACTTAAGCTTTCATCTCCTAGTCCCCATCACGATGGCTTCTGTGGGGGATCCCCACGGGTCAACCTGCTAACATATGCTAGCTGCTGCTCTCTTTAATGATGTTAAATACATTGTGTTCACTGGACAAAGTAAAACATAATGGCGGAGGATGCGGTATTCCGCATATTCAACCCAACCTATCCAACTGTGCTTAATTGGTTGTAGCTTATTAAGTTGCACTCAATTAATATCAATATTGGGTGCCTTCTACCCCCCCCCCACCCCCCACAGTGTATGTGTTCTTAATATATGCACTGAACAACTTTCCCACTAATAAAGTAAGTGTTGATTGGTGATATCACACTTACGTAGGGAATATATTTCAGCAAATACATAATCTGACTGCCCTCTGGAAGTGGCACAAGCATAACTACTAACTAGATTTATGCAATTTTTGAGGACACTTCTCTGGATACTTTTTCTCTTTTTCTCCTCTCTCTCCCTCACCCCTTTCTTCTACCCTTTCCTCCAACCTCAATCCCCCTCATCACTGTACACAGCATATATAGACTCGCATTCAACTTTCCCATACATAATCAAATATCCTTATTATCTCAACAAAATGACGGAGGCAACCTTCACCTATCAGTCGCGACTGTCATGGAAATTCCTTTCACTTAACGTGAACGGCTTGAACATACCCCCCAAAAGGACATTGGTCTTTGATTTTCTAAAAAAAGAAAAAGCTTACTTCGTTTTCCTCCAAGAAACACACTTGAGAACCAACCACATACCCGCCAGATTTGATAATAGCGTTCCATTAGCTTTCCATTCCACATCACCTTCTTCCAAATCCAAGGGAGTATCGATTTTTGTACACAAAAATGTCCCCTTCCTAGTGGAAGAGGTGGAAAGAGATACAGAGAGAAGGTTCTTGTTTGTCAAAGGAAAATGAAATAACCGATTTTTCACACTAGCTACAATTTATGCTCCCAACAGACAACAACCCTCCTTCCTTGCATCAACTCTTGCTAAACTATCCACCTTCTCCTCAGGCATTCTAATCCTAGAAGGAGATTTTAATGTACCTATCCACACTCTGACTGATTGCTCAAATGGTTCTTCTATACTATCTTACAGAGCATTGAGACACATCAAAACTAGCCTACAGAAGTTGACATTGATGGACCCTTGGTGAATTTCTCATCCCACTGAGAAAGACTATACCTTTTTCTCAGCAATCCACCAAAAATACTCACGGATTGACTATTTCTTTATACCTCAAAGAGATTTGATATACGTATGCAGCTCCTCAATTGGAACTAGAACCATATCAGATCACTCCCCCATTTCTCTGACAATGAGCTTTCCTGAAAAAGTAAGCAAATCTTGGTGTTGGAGACTTAACCCTCAACTTTTAGCTGACAAGACCAGAATAGCCAAAATAACAAACATGATAGAATCCTATTTCCAAGATCATGCCAACGCAGACACCTCCATTTTAACAATATGGGAAGCACACAAAGCAGTGGTTATGGGACGACTTATCCAAATTGGAGCTAGACTTAAACGAGAAACAGAGGAAGACATAGCAAAACTTTCAGATGAGGTAAGCAGATTGGAGAAACTCCATAAATCCTTCCTTGCTAGACAAACCCTAGAAACTCTGACTGATCGTAGATCTAGATTAAACAAACTACTAACTATTGATGCCAAGCAAAAAATTTTAGCGGGGAAAAAGATCTTCTACGAACTAGGAAACAAAAGTGGCAAGTACCTAGCCAAAGCCCTACGCCAGAAAATGCAACAAACTCACATCCCTACTATCATAGATACTAAGCAAACTAAATTGGCCAAATCAGAGGACATAGTCGAGGAATTCCGCAGATTTTACAAGACTCTATATAACTTGCAAGACACACACCCAGAAAAAAGATCACATCAAACGAGGCTTAATAGAATAAACGAATATTTGTCTAAACATTCCTCTCCTCTTAAAATCTCCCAGGAGGAGCTAATAGATCTTGAGGCTCCTATTAACACAGATGAATTCACAACAGCAGTTAGAAACTTGAAAACGGGTAAAGCACCGGGATCAGATGGGTTCACTTCCCAATATTATAAAGCTTTCGCTAAATCACTGGCCCCAGCTTTTGTCTCCGCATTCAACTCTATCACCTCAACAACTGTTCCCTCCCCCCAATTTCTAGAAGCCCATATAAGAGTGATCCCTAAGCCTGGGAGGGATGCCAAATCCTGCTCTAATTATAGACCCATTTCTCTTCTCAACCTAGACGCTAAAATATTCACAAAAATCTTGGCAAACCGACTACTCCCATACATCCCAGACCATATTGGGTTAGACCAATCTGGCTTCATTCCCAGCAGAGAAGCCAGAGACAATGTAATGAGGACAGTGGGGGTCATTGCTTTAGCTCAACAACTCAAAACTAAGGCCTTTCTTTTATCTACCGACGCCGAAAAAGGCGTTTGACAGGGTGGCCTGGGATTTCTCCAGAGCTGCCCTGTCACGTCTAGGATTAGGTCCTAACCTATTCAACTGTATCAACTTACTTTACACAAATCCATCCGCTCGGGTAAAAGCTAATGGCTTGCTCTCAGAAAAATGTACTATTACAAACGGTACACGACAAGGGTGTCCTCTTTCACCCCTGTTATACGTATTAACATTAGAACCATTCCTTAATGCGGTAAGATCTGACCCATCCATTAAAGGAATACAGACAAACGACTCAAAACACGTTTCCTCTGTGTTTGCAGATGACCTCTTTTTTTTTTTACAGGACCCAATAACATCCATTCCCAACCTAATGAAACAATTTGGAGAATTTGGATCTCTCTCTAACCTTAAAATAAACTACCACAAATCTAGAGCTCTAAACATATCCCTAGATGTTAAATCAATGGAACATTGTCAGTCCTTATTTTCTTTCTCATGGACAAAAGATTCCTTGCATTATTTAGGAATAGATATTCCCCGCAACCTAAACAACATATATGAGACTATGTTCCGCTAGGTAAAAAACTTAAAAAAGACCTTGAAACATGGGGCTCGCAAAAAAAGCTATCCTGGTTTGGCAGGATAGCCTCGGTTAAGATGACACTACTCCCTAGATTTCTATACGTGAGTCAATGCTTCCCGATTTCCATACCTATATCCTTCATCAAAGATCTACAAGCCACTATAAATAAGTTTGTATGGGGGGGTAAACCCCTGAGAATCAAATAATCAACTTTAATACTTCCCAAGGAACTGGGAGGCATGGGACTTCCCGACCTACAATCATACCATCTTGCCTCTCAATTAAGTCGAGCAGTGGAGTGGTCAAACTCCTCTGTTCCGAAACAATGGGCGCAGGTCAAAAGAGAAAACTCAGCTACCTCAACATCAAGTTTGGGTTGGGCAGACATTCCTTACGAGAATAGGAAAAGCTGGGGAAACCCACTTATCAAGGCGACAATTAAATGCATGCGTAAGGCTCTACTTCCAAGAGGTTTGGCATCCTTCCCAGGCAGACTTACTCCCATATGTAACAATCAATCCTTCCTTCCAGCACAAGATATTCCCTTTTTACATAACTGGCCCGGAGGTGATTGTCCAAAAATCATGGATCTCATCAAAGATGGCAAAATAAAATCCATGGCGGAACTTAACACAATGAGAGAAGATCTCCAATTATCTCAATGGCAATATTTTCAAATTCGCCACTTTATTCACTCAATCCTACACAAAGTCAATAAATCTGCACTGTTATCCCCATTTGAAAGACTGGTTCACAGTGAGGGCCCACATAGACACCTCATATCTCAGCTATACCAACTGTTACTGTCCAACCCCCAGCCTGATAAGCTTGGATTTCAGAGGGACTGGGAGCGTAATCTCGATACCCAATTTGACTCTGAACACTGGCAAAAAATAGTAAACTTAAATCATAAAGGCTCCATGAATGTCAACACGCAGGAACTAGGCTACAAGATCATATCCAGATGGTATAGGACACCAAAATTACTGCATAGAAACTTCCCATCAGTAACTAACATATGTTGGAGATGCAATCAGTCAGAGGGCTCACTCCTGCACATATTCTGGGCTTGCCCGAACATACAGAGGTATTGGTCCCAGATACACAACCTAATAGAAAGCATAACTACAGATAAATGCCCTTTTACACCAGCGTCACTCATACTCCATGACACCCCAGACTCAACCAAATCATACAAGAAATCCCTCATGATCCACATGATTAACGCAGCTAGAGCTCTCATACCAGTTTTTTGGAAAAAAAATAGAAACACCAACTATCAAAGATTGGATTAGAAGGATGGAGTCTGTGGAGTCGATGGAAAGACTGATTGCCTGCGCCAAAGATAAATTGGAAAACTATAATTTCACCTGGGCCCTATGGAATGAATTTCAATGCTCTGAACAATATAAAACCCTGATGACATATTAGCCATATACTAATAATAACCCCCTGCAGGCGGGAACCTTCTTATCAAGTTATACATTTCCAACCGACTGATTGTGTTTGACATGGAATATACGAAGACTCAAACTAACCTCCCTATCTTAACCACCTACATGCCTTTCGCTTTTACCCCTCCTACCCCCCCCCCCCCCCCCTCACATCTTTACCTGTCCTCCAAATCTTTTTTCAGTATCCAGAGAAGTCAAGCAGCCTTAAATCTGTTCGGAATAATATAATTGTAGGTGCCAATACAGCTCATTCTGATTGCAATATGGAATCCGGTCTTATACTCACCCTATTCTCTTTCAGCTTCTCAAACAACGAATGTACCTGTTTATAAATGAACATCTGTATATGACGTGTTAATCAGCTAGACATTTTAGATTTTGATTTATAACTCCAAATATTTTGCTGCAGTTATTCAAATAATTAATACTACAGTGTATTTGGACTCTGCTCGCTAACCCTTGCAGAGAATTGTTAATATTTTTGGCTTTATTCTGTTCAATAAACATTAATAGTAAAAAAAAAAAAAGGAAAAAATAAAAATAAAAAAATAAAATCTTTGGAGTGCCTTCAAACCCACAGGTTGTGGCCACTCCAAAACAGCCGAGACTTTTTCTGGATCCATGGAGAGACCAGATGTGGAGATAATATAACCCAGAAAAGGAACAGAAGTGACCTCAAAGAGGCACTTCTCTAACTTGGCATACAGTGAATTCTGTCTTAATTTCCTCAAAACGAACTTGACATGTTTACGATGTTCTGTCAGATTAGGAGAAAAAATCAGTATGTCGTCTAGAGACACTAGCATGAATTTCCCCAGTACCTCCCTGAAAACCTCATTGATCAACTCCTGGAAGATGGCAGGGGCGTTACACAACCCGAAGGGCATCACCAGATACTCGTAGTGCCCGTCGGGTGTGGTGAACGCCGTCTTCCATTCGTCACCATCTCTAATCCGTACCAGGTTGTATGCTCCTCGTAAATCCAGTTTGGAAAAAATACTGGCATTGGTCACCTGAGCGAATAAATCATCAATCAAAGCAAAGGATAACGATTTTTTTACTGTAATCTTATTTAAACCTCGGTACTCAATGCAGGGTCGGAGGCCTCCATCCTTTTTCTGTACGAAAAAGAATCCTGCCCCAGCTGGTGAGCGAGAAGGGCGGATGAAGCCTTTGGCCAAATTTTCTTTGATGTAATCCTGCATTGTCACCTTCTCAGGTCCTGATAGATTATAAAGGTGACCCCTAGGAGGCAACCAGATCTTAAATCGATGGGACAATCGAAGCTACAGTGAGGCAGGAGTTTATCTCCAGACTTGGGACAGAACACATCAGCGAATTAAGCATACTGTACTGGCAAACATTTAACCTGAATCTTGGTAGCGCAAACAGCAACTCTCTCTAAACAATGATGATGACAATGGGCTGACCAGCTCTTTAGCTGACCTGAAGCCCAGTCAATCTGAGGAGAGTGAAGTTGTAACCAAGGCATACCAAGAATAATGGTAGAGGTTGCCATCTGCAGGACCAAGAACTGTAAACTCTCTTTATGTAACACCCCTACATAACACAGCAACAATGGGGTCTGAGAAAGAGGTTGTCTACTCTGTAATGGAGAGTCGTCATCTGCAGTAACCAGAATCTGTCAGTCTAATGGAAGTAAGGGAATTCCCAATTTCTAAGCAAAGTCATAGTCTATAAAATTAGCTGCAGAGCCGGAGTCTACAAAGGCTTCTGTGGGGACACTCTGACCCTCCCACGTGATGGAACAGGGAAGGAGCAGACGATTATTGTTTAGAGGTAGAGACTGCTCGCCTAGGGTATTACCTCTGACTACACCTAGGTGGCAGCGTTTCCTGACTTCTTAGGACAATTCTGAACCCTGAGACCCTCCTCAGCACAGTATAAACAGAGTTTTTCTGATTTCCTGCGATTCTTTTCCACCTGCGTCAATCTAGAGTGTCCGATTTGCATCAGCTCTGGCGGGAGTGACGAGGGTGGAGAGGAGGCGTAGGAGACATGTCTTACAGCATTTCTACCCCGGGACTGTCTTTGATAGCATAAGCGGCGATTTACCCGTACAGCTAAAGCGATTGCCTCGTCAATGGACTTAGGCTCAGGATGTCCCAACATCAATTCGGAAACTGCATCAGATAAACCTGACAAAAAACAGTCTAACAGTGCATATGTTCCCCACTTAGCTGATACAGCCCACTTCCTGAACTCTGCCGCATAAACCTCTACCGGATCTCGACCCTGGCACAGGGTCTTTAGCTTCCGTTCAGCTGTGGAAGCAATATCCGGATCATCATATATAATGGCCATGGCTTTAAAAAATTCCTGAACCGATGCCAGAGCCTCGTGCTCTGCATGAAGACTATGTGCCTATGTCTGTGAATCTCCTGACAAAAGGGTCTTTATAAACGTAACTCTCTGAGACTCAGTTCCCGAAAGGGTAGGCCTCAACTCAAAATATGATAGCACTCGATTTCTGAAATTCTGAAAGTCAGATCTATGTCCAGAAAACTTTTCAGGTACAGACATGCGAAGGTCTGTAACTAGAGGGGATCGTACTGTATTCACAGCCATTTGGAGAACCTGTATTGACCCAGACAACGCTGTGATTTGAGTCTGCTGGCCATCAAGCACCCTGATGAGATTATCCACCGAAGTGGCTAAACTGTCAACTCGGCTGTGTAGTGCGTCCATATTGTTTTGGTCTGCTGTTCTGTAACGATTGGTGTCAGCAACACAGATTTTTCTGATTATTGGTGATCTGCAGTATCACCAATAATACAGATGCTATACCTGATTATGTGGTGATCTGCAGAATCACCAATAATACTAGTATAGCTAGACACAGGACACCTAATGTGATATAGTGTTTTGTGCAACAGTAATTGGAGAGATTATCTCCCGAGAAGCGGGCGATACAGACACTTCTGCAGCCTAGGATTCTCTGAGGGGCAGGGAATCAGGCTGTACTGCAGCCAGTGGATACCTGAGGAGCAGGGATCACTGATTGGAGTAATATTGATGATGATTGGTCTGCAGCTAGGGATTCCCTGAGGAGCAGGGAATTAGACTGTACTGCAGCCAAGGATTCCCTGAGAGGCATGGAATCAGACTGTACTGGAGCCAGTGGACCTTGGAGAGGTAGAGACCCACTGACTGTGCTGCACGATGGTCTCCAGTGGAGCTGGTGACCATAGGCCTGATATAGCAGCTAATAACCACCTGAAGAGCAGGCATCACAGGTATACTGTAAGGCTGATCACCCAGGGGCTAGGTGACAGCCAGAAAGGTCAGACAAGCCAGGTCGACAACACACGGACAGACAAAGTACGGAAGCGGAAGTCTAATTTGGTATCCAGGTACAGGCAATGTTGGCAACAGGTAATCAGATGGGCGGAAGTACCGAATCAGAGAACAGGAGAGTAGTCAGGAAAGCCAAAGGTCATAACAGGTAACAGAAATATCTCTCAATCCTAGTCTTAGGTGTGAGGTCCTTGGTCTCAACACCTGGGAACTAGTCTAACAGATGATAGTAACAATATAGCAATCTCCTAGTCTTAGGTGTGAGGTCCTTGGTCTCAACACCTGGGAACTAGTCTAACACATAAACAGTAGCAAGCAATAGTACTTCAAAGCTATCAATGGAATCTGACTCAGTGTGAATTCCTAGCTCCGGCTGTTTCCAACACATTGTGGAATCTGACTCAGGTCTGAGCGCTCACACGTAAATGTTCACAACAGCAGACAACTTGCAAGTGACAAGCAAGTCCTATATATACTAAAAGCGCTCCACAGCGCCGCCCCAGTCACTCAGCCAATCCGGAGCATAGCTGGAGTCAGCTGATCGGCATGATCAGCTGACTCCCTTCTAGCAGCATAAAGGTCCTGTCGCCTGGGGCGCGCGCGTAGTTCTCCATCTGTGTGCACTAGAAGGACCAGGCAAGGCAGCATCACGCTGCTGCGCGGCAGCAGCCGCCGGCTGGGACGCGGAGATAGCCGCCATGCCGCTCTCCCATGCGGCGGCATCTCCGCTATTCATTACAAGCAGTGAATAATTTGTAGTCGACTCCTAAGAGTGATATTGGCCTAAAATTTTTGGTAGGTGGTTTTTGGTAGAATGCAGATTGCTGATGCTAAGAACTCTGGGGGAGGGGTACCTCCTTTCAACAGAAAATTAAAAAATGTCAATAGGTGTTGTGATAATTTACCTTCAAATTTTTTGTAATAGAGAGAAAAGAGCCCATCTGGACCTGGCGCCTTGGTGCTTTTCAGCCTTTTAATGACTGTATGTAATTCTTCAGCAGAGATAGGATTATTCATAAATTTAGATACCGTAAATCTGAGGTAAATTTATTTTTAACTGTATCTTCTAAAAATTCTTCTCTAACCACTTCAGCAACTTTGGGATCATTGTCACTATATAGTTGGTGGTAATATTCAAGAAATGTATCATACATTTTGTCAGGATTAGATGTTATTCTACCTTTATTGTCTCTGATTTTGGTGATTCGGTTTGAAACTTGCTTGATTCTAAGTTTCTTGGCCAACCATTTATTTGGCTTATTAAGCTGTTCATACGCCATGGCACCAGTCCATCTTATGGCTTTCTCTACCTCGCCATTCATAACATCCAATTGTAATTTAGTATCTAAAATTTGTTTCAATAGGAATCTAGATGGGTTTTCTTGATTAAGAAAATGTAGGGAAGATAATTTGTTCTCCAGATTATTTATTACTATACCTTTATTTCTTTTAGCCTTTGAGGATAAGCAAATAAATTCTCCTCTAATTACCACTGTGTGGGCCATCCAGTGTACTCCTGGGCTAATGTCAGTGCTTGCATTCTCCACAAAATAGTTATCAAGGCATGTCTCTATGTTGTTATAAATTTCAGGGTTTATCAATAGTGATTCATTGAGCCTCCACAGTGTTCTAAGAGTTTTTGGGACAGGGGATGACAATACTGTAAGCACAGGGTCATGATCTGACCAGGCACAAGATACGTGTTTTGAGTATGTCAAAGAGGATACGCATAGTGTAGAAATTAACCACTTAAGGACCAGGCTATGGTGGTTGGATCTGTGCTGCATGGGATCTCCAGCCCACAGCACAGATCGTATAATAGCCAGGGCGTCCAGACTTCTCCTCTTTTTTCCCCACTAGGGGGATGTCCTGCAGGGGGGTCTGATTGCCGCCGGCTTGCTGCATGTAGCGGGGGGGCTCCTCAAAGCCCCCTCCACAGCGTTTTCTGCCTTCCCTCTGTTTCCCTCCCTCCCCTCCTTTACCTAGGTGGCGGAACTGACAGGCTTCAGCCTGTCACATGCCGGCGATCTCCGGCCAAACAGAGGTCGGGGATCGCTGATCTCCTTTACGGCGCTGCTGCGTAGCAGCGCCGTATGATGTAAACAGCGGGGATTTCTTCCCCGCGTGTTTACATTTAGCCTGCGAGCCGCAATCAGCGGCTCGCAGACTGTTCACGGAGACACCCTCCGTGAACTGACATGGAATGACCACAAAAGCGTTAAAGAAACGCATTGGACAACATTTAAGTGACATCAGATGTGGGATACAGGAAAATGGGGAATTCAGGAGTGCGGTGGCGGAGCATTTTGGAGCAGAACATAAAAGTGATCCAACTGGCCTCAAATTTAGGGGCATTTATAAACTGCCCAAAAGGGGAAGGGGAGGTGACAGAGAAAAAATCCTTCTACAAAAAGAAAGCCGCTGGATTTATACGCTTAATGCTCCAGAACCTGCTGGATTGAATAATGAGCTGGACTTTGCACCTTTTCTTTGAATAATGTCCATGATAGATAATTTGTGGAACTTTGTTTATACTCCTATTGCTCTGCGTATTGGTCTCCTCACCATTTGTATGTCCAGGTCGGAAGTATTTCTCCCATATTTGCTTTGCTTGAATGGAAGGTCAGAGCGTGTCCGCATTGGCTCCACTGTGTTGTGCATACGGAGCAGGAAGCAGCATTTTGGACTTTTCAGGCGGAAGAGGAAGTGACAGGCCGTGTGAGGGCTGCACCAGTTTGTTACACAGTTATAAGGGGGAGTGTTTCCTATCCCTAATCAGCCACACCCAGTTGAAGTCCGCAGAAGGCGGACGCAACGCGTAGGTGGGCGGGGCATCATCCCGCAGCTGTCCTGGAGCGTTCCGGCGTGTCGATCAGCAGGGATCCTCCATTGGTGTTGCTGGCCTGCCTGGGCTCCATGTGACCGGGCACCTCCCCTCCCGGGTTGAGGACCGGTGAAGACAAGCAAGTCTCGGCTGTGCGCACAGCAGTTACCCAGGGTCCGCAATTGGATGAAGATTGGTGAGTCCCGCACAGCGGGCGAAGAGTTTCCACTCACTCATTGCTGACACTTGGATACCAATGTGATATTACGGGTCAGCTGTTGACACCTTACAGACTGCCTGCATTCCCATCTCTGTTCCCCACTCCTCCTGCAGGGTAGATATCCAGTTAGAGGTACCGGTACCCCTGTATGGATGGTGGTATGAGAGGTGTGCTTGCGACATGTTTGATATCGGAGCGCTCCAGTGTTTTTAATTGTTTTTAGGATAACCCCCTTGCGTGTGTTTTTTTTCTACTAATAAAGTGTTTCCCATATAAAAGCCTGTTGAGTGATGGCACTTGCATTTTTGGTAATGGTGAACTGACATGGAAAGGCCCCTCGGGCGGCCGTTTCCATGGGAAACCACTTGCGACCTGCCGACGCCTATCGGTGTTAGGTGGTCGTTAAGTGGTTTAAATTAAATCTATACGAGAATACGTGTTGTGAGTAGATGAAAGAAATGTATATCCCCTTTTTGTATTGTTGTATTCTCTCCAGGAATCAGTTATTGATTGTGTTTTATAAAGATCATCAACAAAATGTTTGTTCTTAGTAATAATAGATTGCCTGATCGGATGTGACCTGTCTATTTGATCATTTGGAGTTAGATTAAAGTCCCCTGCCCAAATTAGGCTGTCACATTTTAGAGTTAGTAGCAGATCTGAAACCTTAGAAATAGTTGAGTAATTATTATCTGAAGGAGCATATATATTGAAAATACAGATTACCTTAGATTCATAAGTACTACTGACCATGGAAAATGTTCCTGAGTCATCAGTGATGTGTGAGAGAATCTCAATATTATAATTATCTGAAAAAAAGAGTTATTATACCTCTACTTCTCTTTTTAAAAGATGAGACATAAAACCTGCTGTATTTTTTGTGGAATAATTTTGGGACACTTGTTGGAGAAAAATGTGTCTCTTGAATGCATAATAAGTCAGGAGAATGTTTGAGGTAATCTTTAAATGCCTTTGATCTCTTCTGTGGGGAGTTTAGGCCTCTGGTATTATGCGTGAGGATTTTAATGAACTTAGTAGACATGGAGTGTGTTAAAAATGATGCTTTTGATAGGGTAGGGTCTTCTTAGGGACATTTTAAAGTGAATGAAGCTCTGAAAGGAAGGCAGGCCTGAGCAGGAAAGGATAAGAATTTTTTGAATGATCTCAAAACTTATAGAAGGTGGCACATCTCTATGCCTAAGGTTAGGTCAGACGCTGTCCAGTCAATAAATATGGACCAGTCACCAAATTGACCCAAGTGGGGGACAGACATGTAAGTGTGAACTTGCACACCAAATCTATGTTATAAATCTAAATAAAATTGTAGCTGTATGGGACGACAACTTTCTCAAATATAAAACATCTCCAGAAGGCTACACCCCCACCCAAAGAGCCTCCAAAAATAAGAAGGCCTCCGAGTGATAGCCAAGCCTCCAGGAGGGTCCCAGCCCAGGAAGCAGCTCATCAAAACATTTGCCTGAGAGCCCAGGCCTATATAGAAAATCCAGCCCATGGTTCAGCAGAAATACCATAGGATTAATCACAATATAAACTATATCATGATTAAGCTACTACAAACCTAAATTGGCATTAAGCATGTGAGCGAATTGCTCGATAGTCATAGCCAAACCCATATTTGTTTAAAATTAAACAACATGTGTATAGATCTGTTACTAAAGTCACTAGATCTCAAAACATGAGGCATACAATTCAAACAGATATAAGAGTCTCAAATAAAATAAAACATAAATCTTAAGTCTTATATATTCAAGATGCCCGGAAATTATAGCCAGACTATTATGAAATGTACTAAATGACCCTATTGGTCCATTCTTAATTAAGGTCAGTAAGCCTCAAAAAATGTCAGGCATTTATGAGCTAAACTTTGCTCATAGTAAAATTTTTGTCATCAGAAAAAATAGAAAAAACTCCAAAAATAGGATCAAAGGAAACAATAAAGTTCAACAGATGAATAAGTATTATAGTTTTAAATCCAAGAATCTCTTATAAAGGTGAGTAGGCATACCAACAGTGCATATCTGCTAGTGCCTGTATATAGTTACCACATATCTTGAGAAATGATTTATCAGGTATCAGATGATCTTGACATTGATACTGGAGATCTTGAGTGATGGCTTGAAACTGGGCTAGCTTGCAAATTGCGTGGGCTACCTCGGCTTCTTGGAATTTGGGAGGATCCCTGTGTTCTTGGAGGGAGAGGTTTAGGAATTTCAAATTGTATTTTAGCTTCAGTTAAAGCATCTTTAGCCTCCTCAGTTGTTCTGCAAATGTACTGTTTGTTGCCAATACGGAAGCTCGAAAGGAATGGGAAGCCCCATTTATATCTAATTGCGGCTTTTTGCAGAGCGAGTGTATAGGGACGCATACTTTTCCTTTTCTGTATGGTGGTCGGTGCAAGGTCCGCAAACAATTGAACTGCCTGTGGAACTCCAGGCAATGAAGAAAGATCTCTAGCTGCTAGTAAAAGCTTGTCACGACTGTCTTCCGAGCACAGCCTGGCTATGATGTCACGTGGGAGATCTGGGTTTCTCGGACGTACCAAAGCTCTATGTACTCTCACAATTCTTAATAGAGATTGATCTATTTGGGGTAATAGAGCATGAAACAGAAGTGGTAGATTCTACATCAATTATTGATTCTAGGAGCCCCCGTATGCGTACGCTAGCATGCCTGATACGGTTCTCAAGATCTTCCATTTTTGATTCAACTGTGTCAATACGTGAATCTTGAGTTTTAATCTGATTGGTATGGGTCTCCACAGTAATTGTAAGGTCATCCGTTTGTGTTTCTACTGATTTTACTCGATCGCCCATGTCACCCATCTGTTGTGACAGCTTGTTCACGGCCTCATTAAGCTCCGATCTAAAAACTTCTTTCATGGTGTTTATCAAGTCCCCAATTGACATACCTCCAGTTAAGATAGCCTGCGGGCATATCATCTGAGAATGGGATGTGTCCCGAGTACTTTGTCCCTCTCCTGTCTCGCTGCTCCACGAGTCCTGCTCTCGCTGCGATGCTGCGGCGGCCATCTTGGAAAATCGCCTATTGAATCTCAGCAGCGAAAGAAGGGGGATTCTGCTTGATCTGGTTCTTCTTTTTTGTTCTGAAGGGCTCTCCTGCATTGTACGTTCCCCAAGCTCTCGGTCAATGTATAATTTGTCCCGTACAGCTCGTTCTAGCAGTGGCGATTCAGCTCACAACACGGAGCTCACTGTATCTCGCCATTTTTTTTTTTATTGCAAACGCAACCAGTTTTTCAACGGTGTATTGATTTAACATAGCAAAACCTACTGTTGGCTGTAGATCATAATCTATCACTCCTATTTGCAAACAGATTTCACTGAAGCTGTAAATTGCATCCCAGAACATAGTTTAGGGGCCATTACCTTTTCAACTATAGTCATTTTTCTTTCAATTGCAAGCGCAACCAGTTTTTCAATGGTGTATTGGTTTAACATAGCAAAACCTACTGTTGGCTCTAGATTCTAATCTATCACTACTATTTGCAAACAGTTTCACTGAAGCTGTAAATTGCACCCCAGAACATAGTTTAGGGGCCATTACCTTTTCAACTATAGTCATTTTTCTTTCGTTTCAAGGGTGTTTATTGAAAGGAAAATATAACATACAGGTAAGTAAGGCAAACAAGACATTACAAATTCCCCGCTTGGGGGATCAGCATGGTAGCTTTAACATGTAAAACTAAGAACAGACATAAAATAAAAAGTATACCTGGTTTATTAGTGAGAAATAATATAACAACTTCCTTATATTTAAGAGAATAGAGAGAGAGAAGAAGAAAAAGAAGAAGAAAGAAGAAAAAGAAAGATATAGAGGGAGAAGAGAAAAAAGGGACGTTTTGGGAAAAAGGGAAAAAGGAAAAAGGGATTGGGATAAAGGCTGGGATCATGGGTGGGGGTACCACAACATGCCGATGGACCCCAGCAGTGCAAAAAGGAGGGTAAACAGAGGAAAAAGGTAGAAGGGGGCAGAAAAGAAGAGAAAAAGGGGGAGGGAAAAGAGGAGCACATGAAAACTCTTGTCCAGGTTCAAATACCCACATAATGGCCACAGGAAAGATAATGAAAAAGATCCACATATCCGAGGCCTAAAAAGAGTGTAAAGTATAGGATAGGCCTTGGTTATCTTGTCATATGATCCAAGAGTCCCAAATTTTGAAAAAGTTGTTCATTTTATCATATAGTTTAGCCAGAATGTGTTCAGATTACATAGTATCGTTCAAGCCCTGGAAGACTGCATCAACTGATAGGGAGGAGGAGCGCCATTTGGAGGCTAAATGTCTTTTGGCTTGGGCCATAACAAATTCAAGAAACTTATGGGAAGCGTAAGGTAATGAGGGGGGTTTATTACCCAAAAGTGCAATGGTTGGGTCAAAAGGGATTGATTTTTCCAAAATTAATTCGAGTTTGTTCCATATTCTTTTCCAATAGGATTGTGCTAGAGGGCAGGCCCACCAAATATGCTAAGTATCCCCTTTAGAGGTGCAGCCCCTAAAACAAAGATCAAGGTGTGAGGAGGAAAATAAGTGTAGTTTCGCAGGAGTATAGTGTACCCTATGAAAACGTTTAAGGGAGGTTTCTATTGAGGAATAGAACAAGCTATTTTTGGTCAGTTGTGAGCAACAGTGAGCCCATTTAGGATCTGAAAGATTAGTAGAGCAGTCCTTTTCCCAATCAGTCTGTCACTTCAATTTGGGTTCCATATCATGATTAAGAAGCAGAGCATAGATTTCAGATATAAAACCTCTATCTAATGAGCGACCTTTACATCTTCCTTCAAAAGGTGTATATATAAGAGTTTCATTATTCCTATCGAGGGATTTCAAGAAATTGAAAATCTGGTTAGCTCTATAGTGTTCAGCAAGGGGAACAGGAAATTCCTCAAAGAAACATGAAATAGATATAATTTGGACGCTCTCAAAAATGTACCTAGAAATACCAGTCCCTTATCAAACCACCATTTAAAAGGGGTCCAAGGGGAAAGTCAGGATTTCTGAGAATATGGGTCATGCATGATGTGTGGGCTTGAAAGCCATAATCGTAGCTGTACTTCTGCCATAATTCAAAGGAATGAGCTGAGGGGGGAGAAATCTTGTTAATAGACTGATATGGGATATTTTTCACCCACATAATAGCAGGCATAGAAAGGGGTGTAAGTATTTGCGATTCTAGGTCCACCCATAAAGGGGCCGCTCTTCCGGAGTGCACTACGGCTAATTGGGAGATTTGAGCAGCTAAGTAATAATTGCAAAGAATAGGGGCTCTTAAGCCCCCCCATCTTTAGGTCTTGCCAGGGTGGTGTATTTAATTCTTGGTTTACGCTGCCTCCAAATAAATTTCTGGATTTGTTGTTGTAGATTATGGATAGCATACTTTTTAATTGGAATGGGGAGGACCCTAAAAAGATATAATAAGCATGGGAGGAGAGTCATTTTAGCTGAGATTACTCTCCCAAGGAGGGAAATTGGGAAATCATTCCAGGATTCTAGATCTGAATTGAGTTTCCTAAGGAGGGCTGGGTAATTACAATCATATAGATTATTGGGGTCCCGAGTCAGATTTATTCCCAAATATTTAATCATTTTAGGCTGAGATTGAATACCTAACGCTGTGGCCACGTTTTGTGTTTCTAAATATGAAGATTTAGCAAGCATCAACTCAGACTTGTCAAAATTTAGTTTGAGGCCTGAGAATGTGCTAAAGTTTTGAAGGATAGTGAAAGTATTTGGAATTGAGATACGGGGGGGTTGTGAGGGTCAAAAATATGTTGTTGGCAAACAGACTTATCTTATGATCCCTGTTGTCTATTCGAACCCCCAATACTTCAGTTGACCTACGTATTGCATTGGCCAGAGTTTCCATCATGAGAGCGAATATAGCTGGCGACAGTGGGCAACCCTGTCGGGACCCCCGTTGAATGGGGAAACAGATTCTATTTGGAGCTGGCATTTTTAGAGATGCAGATGGAACTGAGTATAATGCGTTAATTGCCTTTAAGAAATTGCCCATAAATCCAAATTTCTGTAGGACCGCTCTCATGTAAGGCCATTTAATAAGGTCGAAGGTCTTTTCCATATCTAACGCCAGCAAGGCCAGGTTGACATTTGTTTGTTCACAGTAATATTGAATACCCACAATTTTTCTAATGTTATCCGAGGCCTGGCGGAAAGGAATTAAGCCAACCTGATCCTTGCTAATCAACCTAGGAGGGCCTTATTTAGTCTAGAAGTGAGAATGGACGTGAATAGCTTATAATCAATTCCTAGTAATGATATAGGTCTATAATTCTTAACCTGAAGAGGGTCTCTATTAGGTTTTGGGATGACCACTAGGGCCGAAGCTAGGAATTCTGGGGGAGGTATGTTTCCCCTCATGATGGTATTATAAAATGTTAGCGTGTAAGGGGCTAATTTGTGCTCAAATTTCTTGTAATAAAAGGCCGTAAGGCCATCTGGGCCTGGTGCTTTAGGTCTCTTTAGTTTTTTAATGGCTTCATGAAGCTTCTCTAATGTTACTGTATATCATTATTTAAGGACTTGGCAATTGCTTATGGAAGTGAGCAATGCATATTTTGGTTAAGAAATTCGGTTTGTGCTATAGGGTGAGAGTCAGGAGATTGGTCCTTATATACATTTTTATAGAACTCCAGAAATATATTGTAAATTTTATCTGGGTTGGAAGTAGTTATGCCCCTGGTATCTCTAATTCGTATAACTCTATATAGTACTTGTTGATTTCTTAATTTTTTAGCTAACCAGCGGTTAGGCTTATTTATTTGTTCATAAGGTCTGGTAAGAGGGGCAGGTTTGATTAATGAGGGATAGTGAACGTATTTTGTGCTCTATATTTGATTGTACAATACTCTTTGTTTTCTTATAGGCCGAGGATATTCGAAGGATCTCTCCCCCGTACAACAGCTTTATGTGCAAGCCAGCATATCCCTGGAGATATCTCTGGAATATCATTATCCTGGAAGTAGTTATTAAGACAGGTGTCTACTTTTTCAAATACCTCTGAATTAAGAAGGAGGGAGTCATTCAGTCTCCATGGAGAAGGCTGAGATTTGGGAATAGGTGATGACATGACTGTAAGGACAGGATCATGATCTGACCATGGGGTAAGCAAGTGTCTCGAATAGACCAGGGAGGGGGCACAACTAGCCGAGAGAAGTAGTATATCAATTCTCGAATACGAATTGTGAGGAGCTGACAAATAGGTGAAGCCTTTTCTAGCACCATTATGCTCCCTCCATGAGTCCCCCAGAGAGTGTTGCCTGAAAAGGTTGTCAAAGAAAGCTGTATTATTTCTTGAGTCGGATGGACGAGATGGATTGGTACGGTCTATGTTATCATTTGGGGTGACGTTGAAGTCTCCAGTCCAGATTAAAGAGTCATATCTCAGGCCAACCAAAATGTCTGACACCTTAGAGATTGTAAATAAGGCCTTCTCGGGAGGGGGGGGGGGGAACATTCACTATAAACAGTGTTTTAGACTTGTAGTTACCCAGCAATATAATGTATGTGCCATCTGAGTCTATGATTTGTGAGGAAATTTCTATAGGGAGGCTATCAGAGAAAAATATCGCTACTCCTCTACGTTTAGCGGTGAAGTTAGATAAAAAGAATTTCTGATACCTTCTATGAAACATTTTTGGGTGAGACCTATGGGTAAAGTGGGTTTCCTGAAGACACAGTATATCAGGGGCATGTTTTAAATATTCGTTAAAGGCCTTATTACGTTTTTGGGGCGAGTTTAGGCCTCTAGGATTATGTGAGATCACATTTATGGATTTGTTAGCCATTGTCAATAAATGTAGGTTTTGCTAATAGTTTAAGACTCATCAAAGTTAGAAGCAACTCTGGGTTAACCTGAACCATAACTAAGAATGTAAATAGTAAAAGGACAAGAGTATAAGAAAATAAAAGGCATAAAGCCATTAGAAAGTCCAGCAGGGCTAATATCTTATCTGGCAAGTGGCCCATAATAAAGAGGAACCACATCCAGATTTAAGTGGCAGGGGCAACAATAAACTCCAGGGCATGCCACAGGTTCTCAAGTTAAGCTAACAGAAACCCCGCTCAAGCTGGGGAACAAACTAAACACACTATTAACTATATAAAAGTAGGCGTATGAGCTAAATGCACATGATGGGTATCAAAATCAACAAACATGTGAAAAGAGCTCTCAAGTTAAATACAAATAATGTTAACATAATGCAATATTATTAGCAATGACTTACAGCACCTCAAAATTTCAAGAGGTGCTTTTATGACTGTTCCTCATGGACATATATGTGCAAAGGTACTGCTCCAACCTGTGTTTTAGGTCCTCTAAGGAATCCCAGGTATCTGCTTTTGGGAGTTATTAAGGCGTTGCAATAGAAAACCTCCTGGAGATTATCAAGGGGAGAATTTTTGCCTTAGTCCCACATCATAAAGGGGATCTATAGGCATCAAGGAGGAGCTATATTGCTCAAGGATCTGACCAAAATCAGTACATCCATGGAGACTCCTAGGGCTCTGTGGGGTCCCAGGTGACTGTTCCTGGAAAATTACTGAGAAGTTAGGGTAGCACTCCACCTGGAAAGTGTCATGCAAAACAATTCTGCCCTGATCCCGCATCATAAAGGGGATCTACAGGCATCAAAAGGACGTCATATTGACAGAAATGCTGATCAGAGTCAGAACATCTATGGAGACTTCTAGATAACTCCAATGTTAATTGGATGAAGTTTTCATGCTTCATGAGGTGAACCTTGGGATGGATAATCCAATGCTCTTGGCTGGAAGCGAGCACGACCTATAGTGTCCCAATTTCTTCTCCTTCTAGGGGACCTTTGTTGTCTGGGTGGCTGATTGTTGGTCACTGGTATAGTGTATGGTATATTAGCTTCAGTTAAAGCAGCTGCAGCTTCATCAGTGGTCTTGCAATTGTACTGTTTGCTATTGATGGTGAAAGATAGCATGAATGGAAATCGCCAACGATACCTGATAGAGGCTCTCTGCAAGGCTAACGTATACGGTCTCAGCTCTTGCCTTTTCGCGATCGTGGTTGGAGCTAGATCAGCGAAGATTTGGACCGATTGTGAGACATCCGGCAACTTCTCGAGGTCCCTTGCAGCCAAAAGAATTTTATCTCATGCGTCCTCAGAAGCAATTTTTGCTATGATATCCCTTGGAAGTTTGGGAGGTGAGCCTGTCAGAATTTGGGCCGGGTCATTTGGAGGCTGGTGGCCGGGGAGACCAGGTGAGGAAATAGAGCTGCTGGTGGAGGCTTGGGCCTGGTCGGCCATCTTGGAAAATCTTCTCCTGAACTTCAGCAGGGAAAGTAGTGGGCGTGCGGTCGATCTGCTTCTCAGAGGGTATCCAGTGGGTGACCTCAGCATAGCTTAGTGTGAGGGGTCTTCAGCGGTGCATATAAGTCCCAGCTTTGGCGGGTAAATCAGCGGTGGTTGCTCCTGGATCACGGAGCTCACAGAGCACACATCCTCACTCTGCAGCGCCCCGTCATTTTTCTTTCAATTGCAAATGCAACCAGTTTTTCAATGGTGTATAGCTTTAACATAGCAAAACCTACTGTTGGCTGTAGATTCAAATCTATTACTTCTATTTGCAAATAGTTTTCACTGAAGCTGTAAATTGCATCCCAGAACATAGTTTAGGGGCCATTACCTCTTCAACTATAGTCATTTTTCTTTCAATTGCAAACGCAACCAGTTTTTCAATGGTGTATAGGTTTAACATAGCAAAACCTACTGTTGGCTATAGATTCAAATCTATCACTCCTATTTGCAAACAGTTTTCACTGAAGCTGTGAATTACATCCCAGAACATAGTTTAAGGGACATTACCTCTTCAACTATAGTCATTTTTCTTTTGTTTCAAGGGTTTTTATTGAATGAAAAACAAGTTACAAACATATAACAAAACTGAATAGCCCCACTCATGGGGAATATGCAAGAATATAGCATCAGTAGTAACTTACAATACAATTGTGATCATTTTGTATACAATGATTTAGATTAACGAATTATATAAGCAAAAGACCACGTTCTAGTTAGAACCTTAGTTAGGAGGGGAGGGATGGATAGGCCATAGGAAGGTCTGATAGTAAAAGAAGAGGTAGGGAAGGGGTAAGGGGGGGGGGGGGGTATGGTGGACCATGGGTGGACAAATCCACATCATGCCCATGGAACCAACCAACAAAAATTTCCCTAAGGTGAGATACCCCTTATGAATCCACCATTGAAATTTACTGGTTTGTAAGCCCCGTGGAAAGTCAGGGTTTCGGAATATATCTTTCATGCATGATATTGGTGATTGGAGTGCACAGGAGTATCTCAACCTTGACCAGACTCCTAATGAATGGGCTGCAGCAGGCGACTTTTTCCTAATGGTATTAGTATGTATGGACTTGGACCACATTAACCCTGGAAGAGATAGAGCACTAAGGAGCTCTGATTCAATTTCTACCCAAATAGGAGTATTACATTTTGAATTTACTGCAGCCAGCTGTGTCAATTGAGCTGCATGATAATAATTTATGAGAATTGGAGCATTTAGGCCTCCCATATCTCAAGCTCTCGCAAGGGTAATGTATTTGATGCGTGCTTCATGCTTCCTCCAGATGAATTGTTGAATTTGTTTCTGAAGGCATCCCAATGTGCCTTTTTATACAGGAATAGGCAAGACTCTGAATAAATATAAGATTCACAGAAGTAGGGTCATCCTAACTGACGTCACTCTTCCCAAGAGTGAGATTGGATAATTATTCCAGGTTTCTAAGTCTGTAGCTAGTTTTCTGAGCATGGCAGGATAGTTTTGCTCATATAGCTTAGTTGGATCTATTGTCAAGTTGATTCCTAAGTATTTTAGGTACCTAGGTTGATATTGCAGGCCCCATGAGCGAGCCATTTCTAGACCTGCTTTAGTATTGGTATTAGAGAGCATAAGTTCAGACTTGTCTAGTTTATATTCTCGGGTACCAATAGTAACTCCTTTTATGTCAGGTGTTTTGCGTATCATCTCAGCCAGGGGTTCAATCATTAAGGCAAAGATTGCAGGTGAAAGGGGGCACCCTTGCCTGGTCCCCCTCTGGATTGGGAACGACACCCTGTTGACAGCTGGCATTTTTAGGGACGCAGTGGGGCACGAGTATAATACTCTAATTGCGTTGAGAAAATGTCCACTAAACCCATATTTCTGCAGTACAGAAATCATGTATGGCCATTTTATGAGATCAAAGGCCTTCTCCATGGCAAGGGCCAATATGGCTAGACATGAAGAAGATCTGCTCGTGAAATGCTGGATATCTACAATTTTCCGGATATTATCCGAGGCTTGTCTAAGTGGGATAAATCCCTCCTGGTCTCTATGAATGAGAGCAGGTAGAATCCTATTAAGTCTAGCTGCCAAAATGGCCGTGAATAACTTATAATCTAACCCAAATAATGATATTGGGCAATAATTTTTAGTTAAAAGGGGGTCCCGTTGGGGCTATGGAATGACTACAATAGAAGAGGCAAGGAATTCAGGGGGAGGAGAGTGGCCCTTCAGTATAGAGTTAAAAATTTTAGTAAATGAGGGGTTGAAGTGGCTCCGAATTTCTTGTAATATAGTGCAGTTAAACCGTCTGGCCCTGGGGATTTCGCGGTTTTTGTTTTTTTAATAGCCTCGCGCAGTTCTTCTGAGGATACATTACAATTAAGCTGTGTAACTGTTTCAGGTGTTAGGGTCTTATGGAGAGTATGTGAGGCCTTCTCGGGATCATCATCCCTGTACAATTGCTTATAATAGGTCATAAAGGTATCATACATTTTGTCAGGATTGGATGTTATTTTACCATTTGTGCCTCGAATTCTGATGATTCTATGTACCGTTTGTTGGGCTCATGACTTATGTGCTAACCACCTATTTGGTTTGTTTATTTGATCATAAGCTTTGGCATTTGTCCAGCTAAGGGCTTTTTCACATTTTGCATTAAGTATAACCTCCAACTGTGTGCTCAAATCGTGGATTTGTTTGCAAAGATATCTAGAGGGATTATTCTGATTTAACTGATGAAGAGTCATTATCTTGTGTTCTAGGTTGGAGGTTATTATTCCTTTCTCCCTTTTATGTTTGGACGTTATTTTAATGAATTGGCCTCTGATCACTGCTTTGTGAGCCATCCAGCACACTGCAGGTTAAACCTCTGGAGTAACATTTTCTGCAAAGTAATTATCAAGGGTCTTATCTAGTTCACTATAGATTTCTGGGTTATGTAGAAGGGTCTCATTAAGCCGCCACAGGGCTCGTTGAGTCTTAGGTAAGAAGGAAGTTAATGAGGTTAAGACTGGGTCATGATCTGACCATGTACAAAGGAGGTGTCATGAATAAGCCAAGGATGGAGCACAATGAGAGGATATTAGAATTAAATCTATTCTTTAGTATGAATTATGAGGTGCCGAATAGAATGAGTAGCCTCTCTTCCTCCCATTGTGCTCCCGCCAGGTATCCATCAAATAGTGAAATTTCAAAATGTTGTCAAAATAGTCTTTTAATTTCCTGTCATTTTTCTTTCAATTGCAAACTGTAACGATCGGTGTAACACAGAGAGGGTCTGATTACCGGTGAACTGCAGTATCACCGGGAATACAGAATATACCCGATTATTGGTGATCTGCAGTATCACCGATAATCAGATATATCTACTAACCTCTGGACACCAGAGAGAACAAGTGAGTGTTTAGATGCAACAGTATACTTTGAGTACTTCTACAGAAGTATGTTCCTTCCGATAGCCTAGACTCTCCCGGGGGAGGAGCTAGGCTGAGTGTAGGAAGGCCAGAGCGTGAGTGACACCAGAGAGAGAGGGTGTCACTAACAGATCTGGGAACTGCCTCTAACAGTAAGGCCAGTTCTCGAGGTCGGCAAGCCAGGTCGCTAACACACAGACAGATAAGGGACAGATTCAGGAGACAGATACGGAATCCAATAAACAGACAGAGTTTGGCAACGGAGTATCAGAATAGCAAAGTACAGAATCAGGATTCAGAGGAATAGCCAGGCAGGCAGAAGGTCATAACAAATAATACAGTTCAATATTCCTAATGCTAAGGTGTGAGTTCCTTGATCATCAACACCTTTGGAAACTATGCTAGAACACAGATACAGACAAGGTCTGAGTGCTACCACGTAGTGATCGCAATGGCAGACACCAGAGAAATGACCAGCATCCAGTATATATACTACAGTGCTCACCAGCGCCACCCCTAAGTGCTGGACCAATGGAAGGTGGTGAAAATGTCAGCTGACCCGCTTGGTCAGCTGACTCTTCTCTGGCTGTCATATAAGCTCTGCCTCTCAGCGCGCGCGCGCATCCTTCTGAACCTGTGTGGACTAGCAGTCCCAGCCACACCAGATATGTCTTGCAATGTATCCGCTGATTCAGGCGCGGGGGCCGCCACCCCGCTCTCCAAGCAAGCGGCGGTCTCCCCGCGTCCAGCCACAATGTCAGCAGCTTTGCCATGCGTGCAATCCGCTGCATCCAACGTGGACTCCACCGCTCTGCTCATGCGGCGGTTTCTTCGCGTTGTGCCGCCATGTTAGACGCGGAAACCGCCGCCTCCCTCTGAGCCCTTGCGGCGGCTTTTCCGCGTTTCCTCACAGTACCCCCCCCCCTCCCCCCCTGAGGAGTGGACTCCGGACAGCTCCTACCAGGCTTCTCAGGATGCAACGCGTGGAACTCCCTTCTTAATTTGTCAGCATGCATGCGACATTCAGGTACCCCTGATCTCTCCTCAATACCATACCCTTTCCAATGAACCAGATATTGTACTTAGTTCTGAACTATGCTAATTACAACAGAGAGAAAATGTGTGCATCAACCAAGTGAACCTGACGAATCTGGCTTTGCAAATTTGGCCTATTGGCTAATCACGAGACATTGCTCATGCAAATATGCATTTGCTTTCGCATGCCTAAATATGCAGGGTCAAAAACCAAAAACCGCAAAACAATCGCCCTGCGGGAATTAGTTCATGCTACATAGCACTATCCAGGGGCGCCACGAGGAGGCTTCCCATTGCCCCCATACAACCGGGGGGCCGCGGGGGTCCCAGGCTCTCTCACCGCCTGGAACCCACACAGCGGCACCCCGGAGGTGGAGGCTGGGGGGTGCAGGCGATCTCCCCAGCGTGGCCAGCGCAGGGAAGAGCCGCCCGCACACACCTCCCAAGATTAATAACAGGCACTTACCTTAACGTCCATTGCGTTCTGCTATATGCGCATGACCTGGGCGCGACTCATAAGGGAAGGACAGGCGCAAATAGCCTGCTCCAGGGCTCTCACCTCCTAAAACAAGCCATTCACCACTTGCCTCCAAAGAAAAGAAAATGCAATGCTAATTACAACAGAGATTTTGTAGATGCCTTTTCTTTGGAGGCAAGTGGTGAATGGCTTGTTTTAGGAGGTGAGAGCCCTGGAGCAGGCTATTTGCGCCTGTCCTCCCCTTATGTGTCGCGCCCAGGTCATGCGCATATAGCAGAACGCAATGGACGTTAAGGTAAGTGCCTGTTTTTAATCTTGGGAGGTGTGTGCGGGCGGCTCTTCCCGACGCTGGCCACGCTGGGGAGATCGCCTGCACCCCCCAGCCTCCACCTCCGAGGTGCCGCTGTGTAAGTTCCAGGCGGTGAGAGAGCCTGGGACCCCCGTGGCCCCCCGGTTGTATGGGGGCAATGGGAAGCCTCCTCGAGGCGCCCCTGGATAGTGCTATGTAGCATGAACTAATTCCCGCAGGGCGATTGTTTTGCGGTTTTTGGTTTTTGACCCTGCATATTTAGGCATGTGAAAGCAAATGCATATTTGCATGAGCAATGTCTCGTGATTAGCCAATAGGCCAAATTTGCAAAGCCAGATATGTCAGGGTCACTTGGTTGATGCACACATTTTCTCTCTGTTGTAATTAGCATTGCATTTTCTTTTCTTTGGAGGCAAGTGGTGAATGGCTTGTTTTAGGAGGTGAGAGCCCTGGAGCAGGCTATTTGCGCCTGTCCTCCCCTTATGTGTCGCGCCCAGGTCATGCGCATATAGCAGAACGCAATGGATGTTAAGGTAAGTGCCTGTTTTTAATCTGGGGAGGTGTTTGCGGGCGGCTCTTCCCGACGCTGGCCACGCTGGGGAGATCGCCTGCACCCCCCAGCCTCCACCTCCGAGGTGCCGCTGTGTGGGTTCCAGGCGGTGAGAGAGCCTGGGACCCCCGCGGCCCCTCGGTTGTATGGGGGCAATGGGAAGCCTTCTCGAGGCGCCCCTGGATAGTGCTATGTAGCATGAACTTATTCCCGCAGGGCGATTGTTTTGCGTTTTTTGGTTTTTGACCCTGCATATTTAGGCATGCGAAAGCAAATGCATATTTGCATGAGCAATGTCTCGTGATTAGCCAATAGGCCAAATTTGCAAAGCCAGATTTGTCAGGTTCACTTGGTTGATGCACACATTTTCTCTCTGTTGTAATTAGCTATGAGTTCTGAACTATGCGAGAGTCTAAAATCTTCTCTACTTCGTACTCAGGTTGGTCATCTATCATCACAGGAGGAGGAGGAGTGGGACCCACATGGACTGCTGGCTTAAGCAGGGACACATGAAAGGATCTCACGCCACGCATACTGGTAGGAAGATCAATGGCATAAGTGACATTGTTGATCTTTCTAGTTACTGGAAATGGACCCACATACCTGGGCCCCAACTTAGCTGAGGGCTGTTTCAAGGTCAAGTGACGTGTGGACACCCAGACTAAGTCTCCTGGTAAAAACCTCCACTCTAAGGAACGTCTTTTGTCAGCTTGACCTTTTTGACTTTGAAACGCCTTCTCCAAATTATTTTTCACGATCCACCACATGTCTTTAAATGACCTTTGCCAGGCCTCCAGAGTTGGAAACGGAGTGGAGGCGACTGGCAATGGGGAGAATTTAGGCAACTTCCCGGTCACTATCTGGAATGGACAAAATCCCGAGGAAGAACTTTTCAAATTATTGTGCGCAAATTCTATGAAGGGCAAAAACTTGACCCAATCATTTTGCGCCTCTGCAATGTAACACCTCAAAAACTGTTCCAATGATTGATTGACTCTTTCCGTCTGACCATTGGTCTGTGGGTGGTAGCCCGACGTAAATGACAGTTCCATGCCCATTTGGTGACAAAATGCCCTCCAAAATCTAGAAACAAATTGGACTCCCGTATCTGACACTATGTTTTCCGGAATGCCATGCAATCGGAAAACGAGGATGATGAACAAATCGGCCAATTCCTGGGCCAGGGGGAGTCCTTTCAAGGGCACAAAATGGGCCATTTTACTAAAGCGGTCGGCTACCACCCAAATGACCGACATGCCCTCAGACCTGGGGAGCTCACCCACAAAATCCATGGACAAGTGGGTCCATGGCTCACTTGGGGTGGCAAGGGCTGCAACGTTCCCACAGGTGCCAGCTGGGAGGGCTTACTCCTCGCACACACCGCACACTCTCTAACAAACTCCTTGCAATCGGTTGCCAGAGAAGGCCACCAAGCGCATCTGGCCACAAGGTCCTGTGTTCTGGAGGCCCCAGGGTGTCCCGCATTTTTGTGTGAGTGGAACATCTGTAAAATCTGAAGAGGAAATGGCAGTGGAATAAACATAACCCCTTCAGGCTTCCCCTCCGGGATGTCCTGCTGAAAGGGACCTAAAGTCTCTGTCTAATCTTCCCAAGTCTCAGTTGTTGCTAGTACCAGTTTCTGTGGGACAATGGTCTCTGGGGCGGAGGGCTGTGCTGTCTCCGGCTCAAAGCATCTAGACAGGGCATCTGGGTTAATGTTTTTGCTCCCTGGAGTGTACGTTATTATAAATCTGAATCTCGAGAAGAACAATGACCATCGAGCCTGATGGGGGCTTAATCTCTTAGCTCCCTCGATGTATTCTAAATTTTTGTGATCAGTGTAAACTGTAATCGTATGTTCTGCTCCTTCCAACCAATGACGCCATTCTTCAAAGGCCAATTTGATGGCCAGGAGCTCCCTGTTGCCTATATCGTAGTTTCTCTCTGCCGGAGAGAACCTACAAGAAAAATAGGCACATGGGTGCAATCTACCCTGCAACCCTGACCGCTGGGACAGCACAGCCCCTACCCTGACCTCCGAGGCGTCCACCTCAACAATAAAGGGATAGGAGGTGTCAATGTGTCTTAGGATGGGTGCAGAGCAAAACAAATCTTTCAAAGTGGAGAATGCATGCAGAGCCTCTGGAGACAAGTGGGTAGTATCTGCCCCTTTCTTAGTGAGACAGGTGAGGGGTGCAATGACAGTGGAATACCCCTTTATGAACCTTCTATAGTAATTGGCAAAGCCTAAAAATCTCTGAAGAGATTTTAACCCCACTGGTTGAGGCCATTCCAACACAGCAGAGACCTTGGCAGGATCCATAGACAGGCCCGAGGGGGAAATTATGTACCCTAAAAAGGTGACAGATGTTATCTCGAAGATGCATTTCTCCAATTTAGCGTGAAGCATGTTTTGCCTTAGTTTGTCCAATACAAACTTGACGTGTGTCCTGTGCTCAGAGAGGTTGTTTGAAATGATAAGTATATCATCTAGGTATACTAACACGAATTTGCCCAATACCTCCCTGAATACCTCATTAATCAGTTCCTGGAAGACGGCCGGGGCGTTACACAGCCCGAAGGGCATCACTAAGTACTCGTAATGCCCGTCGGGCGTGTTAAAGGCCGTCTTCCATTCATCGCCCTTTCTGATCCGCACCAGGTTGTATGCCCCCCGTAAATCCTACTTTGAAAAGATCTTAGTGTCGGTAATCTGTGTAAACAAGTCATCTATCAGGGGCAAAGGGTAGCGATTCTTCACTGTGATTTTATTCAGGCCCCGGTAATCAATACATGGCCGCAGGCCTCCGTCTTTTTTCTTAACAAAAAAGAACCCTGCGCCAGCGGGCGACCAGGAAGGGCGAATGAATCCCTTGGCTAAATTTTCATGAATGTACTCCTGCATGGCCACTTTCTCTGGCCCAGACAAATTGTAAAGATGACCCCTAGGAGGCATACAATCAGATCAGAGATCGATGGGGCAATCAAACGGGCGATGTGGAGGTAATTTGTCAGCAGCCTTGGGACAGAACACATTGGAATACTCGGAATATTGTACTGGTACCCCCTCCAAATGAATCCTGGTCTGGCCCAGTGTCACCTGTTATAATTTAAGTAGGCCTCAGTTATTTGGACTGAGTTAGTCAAAAAGGCTTGAGGAGCAGACCTGCCCTTTAAGGGATTTTCTCTTAGAGAGAAAATCTGCAGTTCTGTCAGCAGAACTAGAACATACCAAGAAGCTGTTCTATGGACAAGGCCGCAGGTCTCACTGACCTCAGCTTGTACGCCACTGGAACAATAAACATCAGCCATATTTACTAAATATCCACATTCCAGTAAGTAAAGGAAAGGTGACATTAAATATTAATCGAGTGGGTGGGTATTATGACACCACGATGGGGTTCATCCAATAGTCTGGTCTAGGGGATGGCGAATATGATGTCACGTTTAACTCTTTTCTAGTCGGTATTAAAAACCTAGGTGGGCGCTCAGAGCTCACTCTGCTTCTGACTTTCCCACTAGATCTAAAGGCTGACTGGAACCTCTAAGTATTTCCATTCTACATGTAATCTGATATAATGTATGCTGTACATAGGTAGTCTAGTATAACGTAGTTAGGAAGAAGGTACCTGATTGACTTCAGCAGGAAGTCTAATCAAGAAGCTTGTAACGCAACATGAAGATTGGCGTGGCTAGGATATGATGAACTGTGTCTATCTGTATTTCTGTTTCTTGAATAAATAACGTAAACCTTGAAGAAGCCTGAGAAAGTCTATCTCCTGCTTGCTGTGTTGAGAGTCAAGTGATCTCACAGTCTGTAAGACACAACTGTAAGAAGTTAATGGTGTCGAAGCAAGGTGATATAGAACAGGTTCTAACTAGAGTTGGGCCGAACCTCCGATTTTAGGTTCGCGAACCGGGTTCGCGAACTTTCGCGGAAGGTTCGGTTCGCGGTAAAGTTCGCGAACCGCAATAGACTTCAATGGGGATGCGAACTTTGAAAAAAAAAATTTATGCTGGCCACAAAAGTGATGGAAAAGATGTTTCAAGGGGTCTAACACCTGGAGGGGGGCATGGCGGAGTGGGATACATGCCAAAAGTCCCCGGGAAAAATCTGGATTTGACGCAAAGCAGCGTTTTAAGGGCAGAAATCACATTGAATGCTAAATGACAGGCCTAAAGTGCTTTAAAACATCTTGCATGTGTATACATCAATCAGGTAGTGTAATTAAGGTACTGCTTCACACTGACACACCAAACTGTTCACTGAACAGAACAGGTATGCAGTGGCGGGTTCACAGAACAGGTATACAGTGGCGGGTCCACTGAACAGAACAGGTATACAGTGGCGGGTTCACAGAACAGGTATGCAGTGGCAGGTTCACTGAACACAACAGGTATGCAGTGGCGGGTTCACTAAACAGGTATACAGTGGCGGGTCCACTGAACAGAACAGGTATGCAGTGGCGGGTTCACAGAACAGGTATGCAGTGGCAGGTTCACTAAACACAACAGGTATGCAGTGGCGTGTTCACTAAACAGGTATACAGTGGCGGGTCCACTGAACAGAACAGGTATACAGTGGCGGGTTCACAGAACAGGTATACAGTGGCGGGTCCACTGAACAGAACAGGTATACAGTGGCGGGTTCACAGAACAGGTATGCAGTGGCAGGTTCACTGAACACAACAGGTATGCAGTGCGGGTTCACTAAACAGGTATACAGTGGCGGTCCACTGAACAGAACAGGTATACAGTGGCGGGTTCACAGAACAGGTATGCAGTGGCAGGTTCACTGAACACAACAGGTATGCAGTGCGGTTTCACTAAACAGGTATACAGTGGCGGTCCACTGAACAGAACAGGTATACAGTGGCGGGTTCACAGAACAGGTATGCAGTGGCAGGATCACTGAACAGGTATGCAGTGGCAGGATCACTGCACAGGTATGTAGTGGCAGGATCACTGAACAGGTATGCAGTGGCAGGATCACTGAACAGGTATACAGTGGCGGGTCCACTGAACAGAACAGGTATACAGTGGCGGGTTCACAGAACAGGTATGCAGTGGCAGGATCACTGAACAGGTATGCAGTGGCAGGATCACTGAACAGGTATGCAGTGGCAGGATCACTGAACAGGTATGTAGTGGCAGGATCACTGAACAGGTATGCAGTGGCAGGATCACTGAACAGGTATGCAGTGGCAGGATCACTGAACAGGTATGCAGTGGCAGGATCACTGAACAGGTATGCAGTGGCAGGATCACTGAACAGGTATGCAGTGGCAGGATCACTGAACAGGTATGCAGTGGCAGGATCACTGAACAGGTATGCAGTGGCAGGATCACTGAACAGGTATGCAGTGGCAGGATCACTGAACAGGTATGCACTGGCAGGATCACAGAACAGGTATGCAGTGGCAGGATCACTGAACAGGTATGCACTGGCAGGATCACTGAACAGGTATGCAGTGGCAGGATCACTGAACAGGTATGCACTGGCAGGATCACAGAACAGGTATGCAGTGGCAGGATCACAGTACAGGTATGCAGTGGGCTGAGGGCTCACTGAACAGAACAGGTATGCAGCCAGGAAAAGCTAAGCCTAACTAATCTTTCCCTATGAGAGACAGACAGCAGCTCGCCCTACTCTCTCTAATGCAGGCACACGGGTGGCCGTAATGGCCGCTGCTGCCTGCCTTATATAAGGGGGGGTGGGGCTCCAGGGGCTAGTGTAGCCTAATTGGCTACACTGGGCCTGCTGACTGTGATGTAGAGGGTCAAAGTTGACCCTCAGGTGCATTATGGGGCGAACCGAACTTCCGCAAACGTTCGCGTGCGGCACCCGCACGCGAACCACCGAAGTTCGCGCGAACCACGTTCGCCGGCGAACCGTTCGGCCCAACTCTAGTTCTTTTTTTTTTTTTTTTTTTTTCAAACTCAGCGTACAGATTTGTACTATACCCAACTAGATTAGCTGCGCTTCACCGGAGCCCTCTTATGTTGGGTTTTATTTTGCATCATCGTTTGACAATTTTTTACTTCTCAAATATGTATATCTGTATATAAACATGTGTGTATATCTACTTAGCTATCAAAAATTACGCAAAAACGTGAGAGCAGAAATAAGTGAGGGAAGAAGAAGGTTAGTGGCCCAGATAACCCCTCTCACCCGAATCATGCCCCACCTTTTAAGTTTTAAATTAATATACACCAAGTTCCTTTCAGACTTCAAAACATACACATTTATCCTCCTTAAATTACATCCATCCCCATCCTCTCTATACATTCTCTCTTTATCTTTCTCTACCCATTCCCACATGTATCCGGTATGTCAGCTTTAACCGTTTCGGTAACCTATTCCCCTCTGAGAGTCCCATCCTCAACCATTCCCCGGGTTCTACACCTCCTTTTCCTTCCCGCTTTACTATTCTTTAATCTTTGTTCTTCCTCTCTCTTATCTTCTCTCATCCTCTCTCCTCCTCTCTCCCCCTTGCTTCCTCCCACAACTCTCTGGCCCTCTGAAAATTTTCCTGTAACGCATCTTCCAGCTCTCCTTCCTCCCCTGCTTCTATCTGTAGCCAATAAGATGATAAGTTCGCCCATTCTTTTTTTGAGGGTTTGTCAGTGGATTTCCAATTTCTTATTATAACAGTTTTAGCTGCCGCTAAGAGAATATAAATTAACAGATCCACTGCCTTGTTTTCCCCTTTTAGGCCTAATCCAAAAATTGCTGCTATCTCATTTATATCGCCATCAGGGAGAACATATTTTCTTATAAATGTCTGTATTTCTGACCAAAAGGGTCGTATTGTTGGGCATTGCCACAGCATATGAGCTAGATTCCCCGTGCCTGCATCGCATTTCCAACAGTGGTTATTATCCTTTAATTTTCTTTGAAAGAGTTTCTCAGGCGTTAAATACCATTGAGTCACTATTTTAAATTGTATTAATTGAACACTGGTATTCTTGGGTAGCCATATATATGAAATAATCTTCTCCCACTCCGAATCATCTAATTTTTCTCCCCACTCCTTTTCCCATTTTTCACGGTACCAGATAATATTTTGTTCCACCTCTTTTTCTCCCAAATGGTCGTATAGCCGAGACAGCATCTTCTGTGGGACTGTTTTTCCTATAAAGAGTTTTTCTAATTTGTTCAATTGTTCTCTTATCACTCCCCCCTTTAGTTTCTGTCTTCCAAGGAAACTTTGTATTTGTATTTTTCCAAACTCAGTGGCTGGTCTTATTCCTTGGACTAAATTAACTATTCTCGTATCTTCCTCTAATTTATTCCTTTTTAGCCAACCGAGTTCTCTTGCTGGTACAAATTCTGAGTTGTTTTCAATTAACATTAGAGGTGAAGGGTCTACAATATTATGTTTAATATAGTCTAAGATTATTTTCAACGTGGGGGTAATAAAAGGGTGGTCTATTTTCTTTGCTACATGCCTGATTCTTGTTTTATCCCATGACAGTACATCTTTCATATTCACACACTCATATTCCATCGTGATCCATATTTTATCACCTCTCCCTTGCCTCCACTCCAACATTCTACCCAGTAATATAGCTTGGTAATATTTAAGTAAATCCGGTGCTGCTAATCCCCCATTTTTTTTATCCCTTGTTATTTTTTTATATGATATTCTTACTGCTTTGTTTCTCCAGATGTATTTTGAGAAAAGCCTGTGTAACGCCGAGAACCAATTTTGGGGAATTTCTACTGGGATGCTTTGTAGTTTAAATAGTATCCTAGGCAGTAAATTCATTTTTATTATATCTATTCTGCCCAGGGTATTAAAACTATGTATGTCCCATTGTTTTAGGGCGTTAGTACAGATTTCAAGTTCTTTACCCAAATTTCTGTCAAAGAGATTCCGGGTCTCACTACATATATTTATCCCTAAGTATGTAATATGGTCATTATGCCACTGTATTTTATATTTTTCCCTAATTTTCTTTTTAGTCTCGCTACTGCAATCTAAATTAAGTGCCGAGGTTTTTTCTATATTTATTTTATAATTTGAATGGTCCCCGAAGTTTTTTGCTATATTAATGGTTTTTTCTATGGAAACCCCAGGGTTTTTAAGTGTCAGAATTACGTCGTCTGCATAGGCACATATCTTTAATTCTTCCCTACCCATTCTTAGACCATTAATCTTTTCTTCCTTCTGTATAGTCTGAATAAATGTTTCCAGTACCAAGTTAAATAGACTAGGGGAGAGAGGACAGCCCTGCCTGACTCCATTTGTCAGTCTAAAAGCCTTTGAATGAAAACCATTTATGTTTATACATGCGGTTTTGTTTATATACAATTTTTTAATCCTTCTAATGTAATTCTCACCTAACCCAAATTTTTCCAGTGTCGCGTATAAATATTCTCTGGATACCCTGTCAAATGCTTTTTCTGCATCTAGAGCAAGCAGGGCAGCCTCTCCCCGACTTTTCTTACATTGATGTATAAAGTTTACTACCGTATAAATATTATCTTTTATATGCCTCCCTTTTCTAAAACCAATTTGCTGTTTCCCCAATAATAAATCTAATTTCTTATCCAATCTATTTGATAATATTTTAGCATATATCTTAACATCTATATTTATTAAAGATATTGGGCGATAATTGGCGACTTCTATAGATGATTTCTGTTCCTTGGGAATTAAAGTGATAATAGCTTTATTAGAGAGGTCGGTGAATGTCTCGCCTTCTAGGCTTTCGTTAACCAGTTTACAAAAAGGTGTTGCTAAATCCTGAGCAAAGTTTTTAAAAAATTCACTTGTGTAGCCGTCTGGCCCGGGGCTTTTTTTATTTACCAGATTTTGCACAACATCTAAAAATTCCTCTATTTTTATTGGTTCTCCCAGTTCCTCTTGATCTAAGTTAGACAATATGGGCAATTTAACCTTGTCTAAAAAGGAGGCGGGTTTTGGTGACTCTTTTCCTTCCTTCAGGTTATATAGATTATTATAGTATATATAATCAACTCTAGTTCTAACAATGGTGCCGATTAAACCCTGATTAAACACTGTCTAGCAGAACAAGCAGACAGGGGCCGGGGGCCGAAGAAGTTTTTTAAGATATTCCACAGCAAAACAAGCGGAGTAGACGCGGACTGGAAAAACTTATCAAGCTGACAAGTGGTGTGGGTGTGCGTGAGCCGAGCACACGGGCTGCAATTCGAGGAATCAGCGGCGAAACTCTTGCACGTTACACTGTAACTGAATGTGCACACAGTTACAAGCCTAAACCTGGATCGCAACGGGACACTTCGGGGCCAGCTTGCAACTTGCTGCGGGAGAAGTCGATCCCCTGAGCCGGTCCAATGTGGTGGGGGCCAGAGAGTTGACGCTCAGATTACGCTCAGGAGTTCCGGAGTCCACAGAAGTTTCGCGGGAGAACAGTTGCAAAAGCTGATGAATTGCCAAGTGTCCGCTAATCAGGCATGTATGATTTACGTTGTTATATTGCATTATCTTTATTGTGCAAGGAGTTGTTAATGTGTACATTCTGTGTTAATTGCAGTTTGGTGTCTGCGTATTTTTTTGTAAAGCGTACATAGTATGGGCTTTAATGTTTCTGTAATGTATGTTATGGTTTAGAATGTGGTTACATCCACATTTGTCACAGGCATGTTTTTTTTCTGCTGGTGGTATTTGCTGCGTTTGTTTTTTTCTCTTTTTTGTTTTCTCAGAGAAGCTGTCTGCGTAGGAGTGATGACAGCGAAGCTGCAGTCTGTTAGTAGTGGATGAAGGGGAGAGAGGAGGTAGCCGAGTAGACAGGAGAGGGAATGTGAGACAGTTGTAAAACTTAGAAGTAAGTTTTTTTCTTCGGTGAGCTGGCGTTTTTTTCCCGATCCCGATCAGTGTGTTTTTTTCCTCTCTGTCCGTAGGAGAAAGCGTATAGAGATAAGTAAGCTTCTCTCGTTCCAGTCAGTGCTGCTAACAAGTTTTTAGATGTCTGCATATGTTTTATGTTGTGTGGCGAGCTCCGGCTGTTGTTCGTCTCAGAAGAAGTTTCTAGCTGGGTTGGTAACAGTTAAAGTGGTTTGGAGTTGTATAGCGCGCTCGGGCGGTTCTGAGTTATGTCTGTGACAGAGTGAGAGAGATTCCTACGTCTCTGGGGATCCTTATGTCTGATTGCAGTTCAGATTACAGCAGAGACGTGGGGTTTGTTTTTCTCAGGTTTGCAGGCATTCGTAAGGGTATGTGACGGAATGCTGAGGTTCTGCACTGTGTATCGATGCTGTGTAATTATGCATAAAATGTTTGTTCTGTTTGAATTTGTTTTTTTCTCCTAATGTTTATAGGATTAAGTGGTTGCTACGGGAGATTGATAGCAGCCATCTTAGCTGGCAGTCCAGGACTCAAAATGGCGGCATAGGGGAGGGCCCCGCCCCCGCCCCCAAGAGTCATGGCTCCCACACGTCATGGCAGGGGGGAGGAGGGGCTGGGGGATCCACGTCACGTCAGGCTGTGCTCGCGGCTCCGGGCAGAGCAGCTGAAAGGGAGGGGGTAGAAATACAGAGACATTCTACTGAGTATCTCGGATCTCAAAGTATTTCCCCATAGCCTGGGTCCAGGGATAGGAATGCCAGGATACGTGCACCAAGCTATTACTGTAAGACTAGCATGGTCACGGATAGGAAATGTTTCCCAGCTAGGTGCAGGGAGACAAGGAACAGCGCAGATCAGGAAAGTGTCTGTTCTGAGTTGCTTATGGGATTATTCCTGTAAGTGGGGCACCTTAATGGGTGTTGCAGCATGAGTTCCCAATAGAGAAAAGGGGGGACAGTGCAGCAAGGGAGTGCCAGAGTTGGAAAAAAAGGGAGTTGACCAATCCAGGTATCCGTCGCCGCTGCTGCAGAGCGGTAACGTTTTTTCCGGTTTTTGTCGTGGACAGGGCCAGAGCTTGACTAAGGGGTCTATGCTGGGCTGGGGCTGTTTTTTGTGCGTTTTTTTTTCGTCCACTGATTGGTCAAATATGTTTTTTCCAGCTCCTATCAATTGTAGCACAAAGAACAAGAACTGACAGCAGTTCATGGGGCAATTATACAAATGAAAGAATTGCCATGTACAGAGTGACAGTGTATCAGTACGGTGTTTGTCATATGACTACCTACCACGTGGGCATTCAGGGATCTGCATACAGGCATGTGACGCTGGTATGCTTCGCCCTGCACCCAGTGTAGTTTAAGTGCAAAGTGCTCCTTCCTACAGGGAGGCAGCCATTTTTTTTTGTGAAGTCTGGGGGTAGTGGCACGGCAAACATTGATCAGAGGGTACAATACACAGAACTTCTAGCAGAGCTGGTATCGCAATGAGGTTCTAGATAAGTAAATGCGATAATGAGTAAGAGCATTGCAGGCTCACCTGCAAAGCAACAACAGGTGTGGCATCCGTAATCTGTGCATGCGATGGCCGTGCATGGACAGATAGGGGGGGATGTGGAGGGAGCTGCAATGAGGTGAGAGCTTCCAGAGGTGAAGTCCGCGGGAGCATATTTTAAACAGGTAAGTACTGAGGATAGTACTGAGGTAGGGGGGTGAAGTTTAACTCCAATCTACCAAAAAGAGTAAACAGAGTTCATGAGATGAGAACCATAAAGCAATGAGATCAATTACGGCATATATTGATCAAGTTAAAGTGTACAGAGTACAAGCCGCAGGGCGAATCCAAAATCATTAATAAGAATTGATTTGTTTGTATTTCGATTTCAGGAGTTTGGCAATATGGACTCGAGACAGCTGCAGTGCTGGCAGCAAAGATGGAGATGTCAGACGGATAAGCGAAAGGTTCCAGATGCCAATCTAAGTTTGGAGAAACACGAGATTCCTGAAATTGGAAAGAGACTAAAACACGAGATTCCTGAAATTGGAAAGAGACTAAAAACCGAGGTTCCTGAGATCGGAAAACGACTAAAAAAACTGACTGAGCAAAGCATAGTGCAAATTGCTAATGTTTTTCTTTCCCAAGGTGGTGCTTTTATAATGAAGAGTACCGAGCTGATGGTGATCCTAGGTTGCCAATTCATCCTAGGAGAACGAAGAGAGGGCATTCTCATGTATAATAAGGGGTTAATGAGAATGCAAGGCCCAAGCATGTTAATGTTTGGTGACAAAGGTACTAATCCTTTCACACCTCCCTCCGTTTGGCACAGATGGGCCAAGCGGGGATGGAGGAAAAGAGCACTTGTGCCAGGAGAAATCAAATTTCATGGCACAATGTGGGTGAAAGGTCTGAAGGGTCAGGTGTGCGGGCAGTGGGAATTGAATGGCAGTGTAAATCTGCTATTGAATGCCACACTCCCAGAATCGATGCACCGGTCCAAAGAGTTGTTAAAAGGTACATTGCAGTACAATGGGTACATGCAAAAGGTGGAGTGTGTGATTCAGGGGTACCTTGTCTTGGTTATCCAGAGTGAGATGGTTCCAGATTGGAGAGGAACGAGCAGGAGGCGTCAATTCTCCTGCCGGAGAGACGCGGGGGACAACACCACACTCTGGAACTACCAACAGAGAGTGCCTCTGAAACAACTATACACACGTAAAGGCTGGAAAGCCGAGGGTTGGTGGTTCTCGAAACAAGAAGTAAAAATCGAGATCAAGCCACATTTCCAGGTGACAAAGAGGGTGAGGAGAGCGGTCCCGGGGGAGGGAAAGCCAACACAGGGAACCCCATCCACACTACACGGGTCACAACAGGGGACGATATTACACAGTCCATATGCAGCCGCTTATCCTCATGCTAGTTGGGTAAGTGAAGAGGTAATCTTAATTGAAAGATTGCAGAGAGTACAGTCTTCCCAACCTCTGGTACATAGTGTGCCTCAGGACATAAGGGGGGAAGAGGTCCAATCAGGACAGTTGGGGACATATTTTGTCAGGGAGATGCTAAAAGATCCTGTGCAACTGAGATTGGACAAGGAGAGGTATATCGATTTTTCTGGAGAAGGATCTTTTGCATGGCAGCTTCGAGATGTTTGGGTGAACAAATGGAAATGGTGCAACATTCCTTTAGGCACCGCCACTTCCTTAGTTCCCACCTCAACGCATGTCTTACACCAGGACCTGAGAGGTCAACCTTTTTTGGTGCTAGACGGGGAGGTGAAAAAAGTAGAGTTGTCCTCATGCGGGCAATTCTTGCAGAGGTACCTGTGTTTGCCGGGGCAAGTCAAATTTAGCAAAGAAGCCTGCAGGCTCAATAACGCAGAATGCGAGGCTACCATTCAAAAGATCCACCCTGAAGCCAAACCGACAGTTCCGGTGGCTGAAGGAAAGGTTTGTTTTTTTAGCATCATGTCTAAGGACACATTCAAGGTACATTTTCATAATTGTTCCAACAAGGGGGATCTGTCAAGGGGAACATATTGGGGGAGCGGAGATCCCATATGGATCCAGTCATCCAGGTTTGATGACGTTATTTCTCAAATTGTTAAGATAACTCTTAAGGTCAAAGTTTCTCGTGTAGTTCCCGTCCTAAAAGAGAACACGACATGGGACAAAGGGGAATAGGGTTTGATCCAAGACGACCACACTTTGATACAACGGTTAAACAAACAGTACACTAAGTTAGAGGTAAGATTTCATCATGATCCAGGTGATCTTAACGAGGTAGAACACAAAAATAAGCAGGTGAGTTCCAGTCTGACCTGGTGGAAAAGGTTTCCGGTGATGTTCCAGGGACACTCGGACTGGGCCTCTGCAGTTCAAAAGTTCTTCCTACACCCACTGGTCGTCTGGATGGGGATGACAACTTTAGGCATCATTATCCAGGTGAGGTTGCGTGTTAAGATTACGTAAAACAAATTAACCTGGTCAAGAGATTGGTGCCTCATAAACAATCTCATGAACCAATATTTTTAAATTAAGGGATATACAGGGTTACGGGTATAGGTTTAGTAGTACCGGTGATGGAGTTGATTGTATAAAGGCGCTCTTTTAGAAGGCACCTGGCACTGCTCCATTGAGTAACAAACAAACGAGTTTCACTTTTCTGTGGTCATGCAAGTTTGTGAGTGATACGCAAGTGACGCAAATGCTGAGCATGTGGTATAGAGGGACTTAGAAGTAGGGCCTCCCCAGAGAGCCTGGCTACAGGAAGACCAAGAGGTCTTGCTCTCTCTTCCAGGGATAACCGCCTAGAGCAGAGAAGTTGTGTGAGCGCGAACATCGAAAAGTGAAACATAAAGAAAGAAACCAGGTACTGGTAGGTTCAGCTGCGGGTCAAGCCTTTTTAGGGGGTATTGTTATAATTTAAGTAGGCCTCAGTTATTTGGACTAAGTTAGTCAAAAAGGCTTGAGGAGCAGACCTGCCCTTTAAGGGATTTTCTCTTAGAGAGAAAATCTGCAGTTCTGTCAGCAGAACTAGAACATACCAAGAAGCTGTTCTATGGACAAGGCCGCAGGTCTCACAGACCTCAGCTTGTACGCCACTGGAACAATAAACATCAGCCATATTTACTAAATATCCACATTCCAGTAAGTAAAGGAAAGGTGACATTAAATATTAATCGAGTGGGTGGGTATTATGACACCACGATGGGGTTCATCCAATAGTCTGGTCTAGGGGATGGCGAATATGATGTCACGTTTAACTCTTTCCTAGTCGGTATTAAAAACCTAGGTGGGCGCTCAGAGCTCACTCTGCTTCTGACTTTCCCACTAGATCTAAAGGCTGACTGGAACCTCTAAGTATTTCCATTCTACATGTAATCTGATATAATGTATGCTGTACATAGGTAGTCTAGTATAACGTAGTTAGGAAGAAGGTACCTGATTGACTTCAGCGGGAAGTCTAATCAAGAAGCTTGTAACGCAACATGAAGATTGGCGTGGCTAGGATATGATGAACTGTGTCTATCTGTATTTCTGTTTCTTGAATAAATAACGTAAACCTTGAAGAAGCCTGAGAAAGTCTATCTCCTGCTTGCTGTGTTGAGAGTCAAGTGATCTCACAGTCTGTGAGACGCAACTGTAAGAAGTTAATGGTGTCGAAGCAAGGTGCTATAGAACAGGTTCTAACATCACCCTCCCTAAACACTGCTGAAAACAGTGAGTTGACCAGCTAGTTAGCTGACCGGTAGCCTAATTGATCTGTGGAGAGTGTAAGTGCAGCCACGGCATGCCAAGGATGACTGTGGAGGTGGTCATGCATAACACAAAAAACTGCAGTTTCTCTTTATGTAGCACCCCTATAGTGACCTCTGGTGTCTGAGACAGCGAGTGATTACTTTGCAGGGGGGAATCATCTACTGCTGTAACCTGAATGGGTGGTTCTACCGGGGTGAGCGGAATACCCAATTTCTTTGCAAATTCGAAATCCATAAAATTAGCTGCAGAGCCTGAATCAACAAAAGCCTCAGAAACCTCAGTTTTATCTTCCCACGTGACAGTACAAGGAAGAAGTAACCGTTTATCTTCTAGGGGTAAAAGTCGCGTGCCTAGGGTGTTACCCCCTACAACTCCTAGGCGATAGCGTTTCCCGGCTTGTTAGGACAATTACGTACTCTATGACCCCCCCTCTGCGCAGTAAAGACACAGCCGCTCAGACATCCTACGTCTTTGCTCCACTTGGGATAGTTTCGACCGACCAATTTGCATTGGTTCGGGTGGAGGTGAGACAGGAGGAGGTGGAGTTACTGAAGGCGCAGCGTAGGACACCATTCTTACATGACTACTACCCCGGGTCTGTTTCTGATAGCGCAGTCTGCGGTCGACTTGAATGGCCGATGAAATGGCCTCATCGACTGTTTTAGGTTCAGGCAGACTTAACATGAGATCTGAGACCTCATCTGACAACCCTGATAAGAAACAATCTAAGAGGGCATAGGTGTCCCACCTGGCTGAAACTGACCACCTCCTAAATTCGGCTGTGTAACCTTCGACCGGACCCTTGCCTTGACGCAAAAGCTTGAGCTTCCGCTCAGAGGTTGCAGCAAGGTCTGGGTCGTCGTAAATTACCGCCATAGCTTTAAAAAATTCATCCATTGAGGAGAGGGCCAAATCTCCGGTGGGCAAACTGTACGCCCACATCTGAGAATCGCCTGATAACAAAGTCTTAATAAATATGACCCTTTGGGCCATAGTTCCAGAAGATCAGGGTCTCAACTCAAAGTAAGATAACACTCTACTTCTAAAATTTCGGAAGTCAGATCTGTGACCAGAAAATTTCTCAGGAACAGGCAAACGTATGTTAGAGCTAGGAGGGGATCGCACCTCATCCACTGCTGTCTGGAGGGTTTGTAAAGAACCAGACAAGGCTTCAATCATAGTCTTGTGACTACCCAGCACTTGGTTGATGTTTTCCACCGAAGTGGCAAGTGCGCCCAGACGGTCAGTGTGTGCATCCATTTGCATTTTTGGTCTGCCGTTCTGTAACGATCGGTGTAACACAGAGAGGGTCTGATTACCGGTGAACTGCAGTATCACTGGGAATACAGAATATACCCGATTATTGGTGATCTGCAGTATCACCGATAATCAGATATATCTACTAACCTCTGGACACCAGAGAGAACAAGTGAGTGTTTAGATGCAACAGTATACTTTGAGTACTTCTACAGAAGTATGTTCCTTCCGATGGCCTAGACTCTCCCGGGGGAGGAGCTAGGCTGAGTGTAGGAAGGACAGAGCGTGAGTGACACCAGAGAGAGAGGGTGTCACTAACAGATCTGGGAACTGCCTCTAACAGTAAGGCCAGTTCTCGAGGTCGGCAAGCCAGGTCGTTAACACACAGACAGATAAGGTAAGGATTCAGGAGACAGATACGGAATCCAATAAACAGACAGAGTTTGGCAACGGAGCATCAGAATAGCAAAGTACAGAATCAGGATACAGAGGAATAGTCAGGCAGGCAGAAGGTCATAACAAATAATACAGTTCAATATTCCTAATGCTAAGGTGTGAGTTCCTTGATTATCAACACCTTTGGAAACTATGCTAGAACACAGATACAGACAAGGTCTGAGTGCTACCACGTAGTGATCGCAATGGCAGACACCAGAGAAATGACCAGCATCCAGTATATATACTACAGTGCTCACCAGCGCCACCCCTAAGTGCTGGACCAATGGAAGGTGGTGAAAATGTCAGCTGACCCGCTTGGTCAGCTGACTCTTCTCTGGCTGTCATATAAGCTCTGCCTCTCAGCGTGCGCGCGCGCGTCCTTCTGAACCTGTGTGGACTAGCAGTCCCAGCCACACCAGATATGTCAATGAAACAGGATTGGACCCACTGCAACCACACACACTCACACCAAAGGGAGCCAGGAATCCATAGAACTCGTGAGAACATCCAGTAGAAAAAGGGTTCCGCTACACCAGAGGTTGGGTGAAAAAAGATCGGCTTTTATTATTCCATCAGTGCATACAAAAGATAAAAAAGCTCATGCGTATCGGAGCTCACGGCTCCTTAATCATAGCTTGCATACTAGTACAAAGTGCTGGTTTATATAGTCTAACACCTCCCCAAAGAAGGGGGGGTGTGACTGATGGTCTTAAAGTGACATAAGCACAAATATCTGTACAAAGTAACACGAAATCTTATTTGTAACATGTTAAAACAATTTGCAAGAATATAAAAAAATTATTTTACAAAAGCAACAACAATGTCAAGTTGGATGAATAGCATCAGAGAAAAAAAAGTGTATGTTAAAAAGGTTCAAAGATAGTTGTAAATACAGTTATTATGATACACAGTATTCCCAATAAGAGAGACATCTCTCATATATATGAAGGGCTATGCACCAAGGTCATATACCAAATTAATGTCTAACCTCGAATTTAGTCCCCTTGGGGCCCATGTGTCCAGCCTCCAAATCCAGAGTGCCTCCCTCTTGCGTAGCAGTTTATATGTATCCCCTCCTCTAACAGAACGAACAACCCTCTCTACCCCCTGAAAAACAAAACCCTTCATATCCCCCTGATGTACGTGCAAGAAATGTCTTGCTACACTGGACACCTGGGAGACATAGGCCTCGTTCCTAAGGCACCTAGAGGGACCGTTAAAATGTTCCAAAATACGTTGGCGTAGGGGACGTGTCGTACACCCCACGTATTGTAGCTTACACACAGTGCACCCAACGAGATAAACCACATAGCTAGTATTGCAGTTAATGTATTGTTTAATCTGAAATTTCGCATTGTTAGAGGTGGAAATTATCTCGCACAGATAGTTGTGCTTATGTCACTTTAAGACCATCAGTCACACCCCCCCCCCCCTTCTTTGGGGAGGTGTTAGACTATATAAACCAGCACTTTGTACTAGTATGCAAGCTATGATTAAAGCGGAATATAACCCTGCATTTCAACTTTGCTCTAAAACATTATTTACAGCATATTATATGCAAAAAGCATTTTTTTTTTACTAGACCAGCATTGGAAGGGTTAAACACAGAGGTTTTAAGTTCCGTGCAGACATTCAGATGGTTACATTCTATTTAGTTAGTGTGTAACTGTTTATCAATAGATACATCTCTTTGGCTGTCCTCCAAGCTCCTTCTCAGTGAGAGAGATGAGTCATAATAAACACATATTTGTAAACAAAAAGTATCTAACTCAAGTTCGGATTCGGTTGCAGAAATCTCTAGGGACTTTAAAGCCCTGTGTAACCCTTCCAATGCTGGTCTAGTAAAAAAAAAAATGCTGGTTGCATATAATATACTGTAAATAATGTTTTAGAGCAAAGTTGAAATGCAGGGTTATATTCCGCTTTAAGGAGCCGTGAGCTCCGATACGCGTGAGCTTTTTTATCTTTTGTATGCACTGATGGAATAATAAAAGCCAATCTTTTTTCACCCAACCTCTGGAGTAGCGGAACCCTTTTTCTACTGGATGTTCACACCAGATATGTCTTGCAATGTATCCGCTGATTCAGGCGCGGGGGCCGCCGCCCCGCTCTCCAAGCAAGCGGCGGTCTCCCCGCGTCCAGCCACAATGTCAGCAGCTTTGCCATGCGTGCAATCCACTGCATCCAACGCGGACTCCACCACTCTGCCCATGCGGCATGCGGCGGTTTCTTCGCGTTGTGCCGCCATGTTAGACGCGGAAACAGCCGCCTCACTCTGAGCCCTTGCGGCGGCTTTTCCGCGTTTCCTCACACAAACGCAACCAGTTTTTCAATGGTGTATAGGTTTACCATAGCAAAACCTACTGTTTGCTCTAGATTCAAATCTATCACTCCTATTTGCAAACAGTATTCACTAAAGCTTTAAATTTCACCCCAGAAAATAGTTTAGGGGCCATTAACTCTTCAACTATAGTCAATTTTCTTTTAATTGCAAACGCAACCAGTTTTTCAATGGTGTATTGGTTTAACATAGCAAGGGGCGTGGCTGGATGCAGAGGCTGATGGCTGCTTGAATCCACAGCTCTCTGACAAAGCACCCTATTAAGCAACTTTACAGCACACTGAGGAGATCCCAGCTGCAGCAAAAAGATGGGAGAGCATGCCAGCAATAAAGGGGAGTGGAGGAAAGTGAGTTTTGGTAGGAAATACTCATCCCCTTTCCCCAGAAAGCTCACTGATTATTTTGGAGAAGAAGGACAAGATGGCCACCACTATTCCCAACACAGAACAATGGAGGAAGCTGCCTATCTGACTCCCACATCTCTGCCACAGCGGAACAGGTTCTCAGCACTTCAAACACCTTACCCAAGGGGACACCAAGCTATCTATGAGGAGGATAGCGATGAAGAGACCTACCAAAAGTCGCAGCCCAGCAAGAAGATCAGAGAACGCAGCCCGCTGAAGCATGCGACCGTAAGTACACATTCAATACATTCTCCATGCGTACAATCCCCTTCCTCATGCGTTCAACCATCTTCTGCATGCGTACAACCCTCTTCTGCATGCGTAAATTCAGCTGCATACAATCAGGAAAGCCAAGACTCCCAGACAGGACAAAACCTTCAGGCCATATCCCAAGCAGCCATGTATCCACCTCCCATAAGTAATGATCCAGATCCTCTGGCTTCATACCCTGTCACAGACCAGCCCGTATCTCAGAAATTCTTCAGAGACTTCATGTTATCATTTAAACCAGCCATGCAGGATAATATGATAGAAATCAGAAGGGACATGAAGACACTGGCTGTCCAAATGTCACAATTTGCAGGAGAAACTGACATGAGGATTTCCAAACTAGAAAACCACATTGCTGAGATGTCAATAGCACATAATGAGTTGGTAGATTCACACCGAGAGCTGAGGGCAGAGAATAAATGGATGAGAGAGAAGATCTCAGATGGAGAGGATAGGAACCAAAGGAACAACTTAAAGATCAGGGGAGTGCCCAAAACAGTGGCCACTGATGATTTAAAGGACTATGTGAAAGACTTACTCAAAACCACTTGCCCTAATCTACCTGAAAATGAACTTACTATTGACAGGGCACACAGGCTATGTAAACCGAGTCACATACCCAAGCATCTTCCCAGAGACGTAATTACCCGCATTCATTTTTTTCATGCCAAAGAACTGCTGCTTTCTGCAACTAGAGAAGGACGGAAACTGCCAGACCCCTACCGTGAGTTATCTGTATACCAGGACCTTTCCAAGGCAACTTTGCAATCCAGAAGGAAATTTTCCCAAATCACCACGACTTTACGACACAAATAGATCAATTATTCTTGGGGCTTTCCCCCAAAACTACTGATTAAGGACAATGGAGTAACACACGTGGCTAAGGATCCCAAAGAGGCTCTAGACCTTCTGGCCAAATGGAATATCCCACTGTTCATTCCGAGAGATCCAAAGAAGGATAAACCCATTTATCAAGATTCTCTATCGAAGCAATTAGTTTCTCCCAGGCAACCATCAAAGGACTTCAGACAACAACCTATGGATACTACCCAACCACCAAACCAGGAAGAAGTCGGGAAATCTGCAGAAGACTCCTCAGGCTCCTGAAGCATTGGGTGCTTGCCACTAACTTTCCCCCACTTCAGACATTCCCTCTTGGGCTTACTTATCCCTAGAGAAGGAAAGTCCGCTTCGGGTCCACATCGGTGGACATTGGCCATATAGGCCTTGTCAGTTCATAGCTGAAGTTTGGAAGAATTTCTACTTGCTTAAAATTCTTCCCTAACTATTGTTTGTTGTTGTTGTATTGTTGTTGATATTGTTGTTTAAGACTAAAATTGGGTGTCCCTAGTAGCACTAGGTAGAACCGGATGCCGAAATGCTGCTGAGAACCTCAATTTCTCCATTTATTCTTTTAAATTTGTTGTTTCCCCAGATACTACTAACACTTTTTCTTCCCAGAGATGAGACTTTGAAATTACAACTTGGAATGTTTCTTAGAATACCATTCCTGAGGGCTGTCTTGACTGAGGTCACTATATTGTTATGGATTGATGGTATTAGCGATTTAATGAATAACCATGTCACATGACTGTAAGCTGCTTTCACTGAATGTAAGAGGGTTGAATTCCAATAGAAAGTGATACCTCTTGCATAAATTAATACAAGAACAAAAAGCAGATATTGTGTGTGTATACAGGAAACCCATTTGAATAATGATGGGGCTAAAAAACTAAAAAATACATCAATTCACCAATATTTATCACTCTAATTTACCTCAAAAGGAAAAAAAGTGGAGTATGCATAGCAGTTATAGACACTCTACTGGTGGTGAGAGACACTTTCAGTAGTGCAGATGGCAGAATGGTAATAATAGTCGGACAATCAACTAGCAAGACTTTACTATTGCAAATTTGTATGCACACAATTCCCATCAAATAAGTTTCTTGAACAAAAAATTTACAAAAATATCTAACATATCAAAAGGATTTCTATTTATAGCTGGGGACTTAAACTCAGTAATAGATCCCCTGACTGATTGTACTTCTAAAACCAGAAGAATTCCCTCACTACTCCAACCAGCATTACTAAAAGCCGAACTATATGATGTCTGGAGATGTTACCACCCCAAAGAGAAACAATTTTCTTATTATTCCCCAGTACATAAGTCATTTACCAGAATAGACTACTGCCTTGCTGACAAGTTCTCTCTGCCACTAGTTTCAGATATTCAGATTGATACCAGTAGAGATGAGCGTAATGACCTAATTACGATTTTGCGAAATTTCGCGTAATTAGTGTAATTACGATTATGGCCGTAAGTACATAATCGTAATGAAGAAGGATTTCGCGAAATTTCGCGTAAGCGTAATTTTCGCGTAATTTTCGCATTACAGTCGTATCATGCCGTAATTTCGCATTAAACGCTACCGTAATTTCGCGTTAAACCGTAACGCTCCGTATAATATAAAAAAGCCGCCGACTTTAAGGGTTAATAGCAAAGCCCCCTTAAATGCTAAGAGCCTCAAATTTGGAGAATATATTAAGGAGATCAGGAGGAATAAGAGGAAAAATTTTTTTTTCAAAAAGACCTTATAGTTTTTGAGAAAATCGATGTTAAAGTTTCAAAGGAAAAATGTAAACATTTAAAAACCCGCCGACTTTAACGGTTAATAGCAAAGCCTGCTTAAAGTTTAGGAACACCAAATTCCCAGGGTATATTAAGGGGATCAGTGGGAATAAGAGGAAAAAAAATTTTTCAAAAAGACCTTATAGTTTTTGAGAAAATCGATTTTTAAGTTTCAAGGGCGAAAATGTCTTTTAAATGCGGAAAATGTCAGTTTTTTTTGCACAGGTAACAATAGTGTATTATTTTCATAGATTCCCCCAAGTGGGAAGAGTTTTACTTACTTCGTTCTGAGTGTGGGAAATATAAAAAAAAAACGACGTGGGGTCCCCCCTCCCAGACCTCTTTAACCCCTTGTCCCCCATGCAGGCTGGGATAGCCAGAATGCGGAGCACCGGCCGCGTGGGGCTCCGCACCCTGACTATACCAGCCCGCATGGTCCATGGATTGGGGGGTCTCGGAAGGGGAGGGGCAGCCAAGCTTTCCCCTCCCCCTCCGAGCCCTTGTCCAATCCAAGGACAAGGGGCTCTTCTCCACCTCCGATGGGCGGTGGAGGTGGAGGCCGCGATTTCCTGGGTGGGGGGTTCATGGTGGAATCTGGGAGTCCCCTTTAAAAAGGGGTCCCCCAGATGCCCACCCCCCTCCCAGGAGAAATGAGTATAGAGGTACTTGTAGTACCCCTTACCCATTTCCTTTAAGAGTTAAAAGTAAATAAACACACAAACACATAGAAAAAGTATTTTAATTGAACAAAAAACATAACCACGAAAAAAGTCCTTTAATATTCTTAATTAACCATTAATACTTACCTGTCCCTTTAAATAAATGATCCCACGCAATATCCTCGGAAATGTTCTATCAGTTACAATGTAACAAAGTTATTATGTAACAACTTTGTTACATTGTAACTACGCCGCACCCGACGCCACTCGCCGCTCAGCCGCCGCATACGCGTCCGTGCAGGACGCTAAGTCCCCGCAGCTCCCGCTGTCCACCCCGCCCACATCTGTCACCCACATGTCACCCACATGTGGGTGACATGTGGGTGACATGTGGGAGAGGCGGGGAGGGCAGCGGAGCCGGCGGGGACTTAGCGTCCTGCACGGACCCGACAGAGCTCTGAGCTATATAGCTCAGAGCTCTGAGAAGCATCTTTGTATTTGGGCTCCAAGGAGCCCCATTGGTCCTTAGCAGACCAATGGGGTTCCTTCAAATCAGAAGGAACCCCATTGGTCTGCTAAGGACCAATGGGGCTCCTTGGAGCCCAAATACAAAGATGCTTTCGAGAGCTCTGAGCTATAGCTCAGAGCTCTGTCGGGTCCTGCAGCGCAGACGCGGCGGCGGCGGTGAGTGACGTCGGGTGCGGCGTAGTTACAATGTAACAAAGTTGTTATATTGTAATAACTTTGTTACATTGTAACTGATAGAACATTTCCGAGGATATTGCGTGGGATCATTTATTTAAAGGGACAGGTAAGTATTAATGGTTAATTAAGAATATTAAAGGACTTTTTTCGTGGTTATGTTTTTTGTTCAATTAAAATACTTTTTCTATGTGTTTGTGTGTTTATTTACTTTTAACTCTTAAAGGAAATGGGTAAGGGGTACTACAAGTACCTCTATACTCATTTCTCCTGGGAGGGGGGTGGGCATCTGGGGGACCCCTTTTTAAAGGGGACTCCCAGATTCCACCATGAACCCCCCACCCAGGAAATCGCGGCCTCCACCTCCACCGCCCATCGGAGGTGGAGAAGAGCCCCTTGTCCTTGGATTGGACAAGGGCTCGGAGGGGGAGGGGAAAGCTTGGCTGCCCCTCCCCTTCCGAGACCCCCCAATCCATGGACCATGCGGGCTGGTATAGTCAGGGTGCGGAGCCCCACGCGGCCGGTGCTCCGCATTCTGGCTATCCCAGCCTGCATGGGGGACAAGGGGTTAAAGAGGTCTGGGAGGGGGGACCCCACGTCGTTTTTTTTTTATATTTCCCACACTCAGAACGAAGTAAGTAAAACTCTTCCCACTTGGGGGAATCTATGAAAATAATACACTATTGTTACCTGTGCAAAAAAAACTGACATTTTCCGCATTTAAAAGACATTTTCGCCCTTGAAACTTAAAAATCGATTTTCTCAAAAACTATAAGGTCTTTTTGAAAAAAAAATTTTTCCTCTTATTCCCACTGATCCCCTTAATATACCCTGGGAATTTGGTGTTCCTAAACTTTAAGCAGGCTTTGCTATTAACCGTTAAAGTCGGCGGGTTTTTAAATGTTTACATTTTTCCTTTGAAACTTTAACATCGATTTTCTCAAAAACTATAAGGTCTTTTTGAAAAAAAAATTTTCCTCTTATTCCTCCTGATCTCCTTAATATATTCTCCAAATTTGAGGCTCTTAGCATTTAAGGGGGCTTTGCTATTAACCCTTAAAGTCGGCGGCTTTTTTATATTATACGGAGCGTTACGGTTTAACGCGAAATTACGGTAGCGTTTAATGCGAAATTACGGCATGAACGAAACGCGAAATTTCGCGTTGAAAATTACGCTTACGGTATTTTCAATTACGATTTTAATGGCAATTTCGCTACGCTAATTTCGCATCGTAATCGCAAATTTCGCATGCGTAATTATAGTAATGCGAAATTACGAAAATTTCAGCTCAACTCTAGATACCAGAGTTTGGTCAGACCATTCACCAATCATTATGAAGTTTCACCTCCAAAACCCAGCTCCACATCCTAACATCTGGAGATTGAATAAGTACATTCTCAATTCCGAGCACACATCCCCACACATTAAAGAAGAACTCATTGAATTCTTTCAGTTTAATGACACAACAGAAGTATCTAAAACTACTATATGGAACACACACAAGGCCTTTATGAGAGGCGTGTTTATTAAATATAGTTCTATCCAGAAGAAGAAGGTAAGAGAGAAAACTGAGGCTTTACTACAAAAAATCAAACTCCTAGAAACAGAAATATTTATAAAAAAAAAAAAAACTGATTTAACACAAGCATTAGAAGAAGCGGGACAAGACCTGGCTGATTTAATGTACCTTGAGTACGATAAATGGCAAACCATGCTCAAAGACAGATGGTACTATGATAATAACAAAGCTGAGAAAGCCATGGCCAGAAAAATAAAAGGAGAAAGAATATATCAAAGGATTCTTAAGATCAAGCACCCTAAAACAGGAATAGAAGTGTAACGATCGGTGAAGCACAGAGAGGATCTGATTACCGGTGATCTGCAGAATCACTGGGAATACAGATGTATACCATATTATAAGTGATCTGCAGTATCACCGATAATCCGATATACCAGCTAACCTCTGTTCACCTGAGTAGAGTGTAGTGTTGGGTGCAACAGTAACACTTTGAGGACTAAGCCTCAGTGCAGTAAGGAGTACTGCACCGATTCCTTCCGAAGACCTGGACTCTCCGAGATGGGAGGAGTTAGGCTGAGGGTAGGAAGGATTGTCTGACAGTAACGCTCTGAAGGAAGTGTCACTAACAGAACGGGGAACCGCCTCTAACAGTAAGGTCGGTTCTCGAGGTCGGACAAGCCAGGTCGTACACACACGGACAGATAAAGTACAGAATCAGGAGGCAAAGGCAGAGTCGAGGTACAGGCAGGGTTCGGCAACAGGGTATCAGAAATATTGAGGTACAAGATCAGGAGGCAGAAGCGGAGTCTAAGGACGAGCCGGGGTTTGGCAACAGAGTATCAGAAATAGCAAGGTACACAATCAGAGTTCAGGAGGATAGTCAGGCAGGCAAAAGTCATAACAGATAATCACAATCAAACTAGTACTTTAGCTATCAACAGAATCTAGCTAAGTGTCGGATTACAGCTCCAGCTGGTCCCGGCACACTTGCGGATCTGACTACGGATTTGGGTGCTCCCACGTATGTGATCGCACGCCAGAAAATCAGCAACTGAACAGCCTGCAGTATATATACACAGGCACCTCTCCAGCACCTCCCTAAGTGCTGGACTAATGAGGAGTGGAACCAGAGTCAGCTGACCAGCCTGGTCAGCTGACTACCTCCGGCTTCCACAAAAAGCCCGCCTGAGTGCGCGCGCGCGCGTCACTCTTACTCCAGAGGGACTACGCGTCCCAGCCACACCAGCCCCGCTCTGCGGTGCCTCCGCAGCGGGGGCATGCGCGCTACTGAGACCTGCCCGGGGACAGCCGCCTCATACTGAGAGGAGGCGGCTGCCTCTCCGTGTGCAGCGTCACTGTGTGCGGAAAGAGCCGCCTGCCGCTGGCTTATGGCGCTTTCTCACAGTACCCCCCCCCCCGAGGAGTGGACTCCGGACAGCTCCTTCCAGGTTTTTCTGGGTGCAAAGTGTGAAACTCCCTTCTTAACTCATCCGCATGCATGCGAGTCCCCGGTACCCATTGTCTCTCCTCAATGCCGTACCCCTTCCAATGCACTAGATATTGTACCGAGTTCTGAACAATGCGTGAGTCCAATATTTTTTCCACCTCGTACTCAGGTTGGTCCTCCACCATCACTGGAGGAGGAGGAGTAGGACCCACATGAACCGCAGGTTTGAGTAGGGACACATGAAACGACCTTACGCCCTGCATGCTGGCAGGAAGATCAATGGCGTAAGTGACATTATTAATTCTTTTGGTCACTGGAAATGGACCCACGAACCTGGGACCCAGTTTGGCAGAAGGCTGCTTCAGGGTCAAGTGACGTGTGGACACCCAGACTAAATCCAGTGGCTGAAACTTCCATTCCACAGACCGTCTCTTGTCTGCTTGACCCTTCTGACTATGGAACGCCTTCTGCAAGTTCCCCTTAACAACTCCCCAATTGTCCTTGAGTGACCTCTGCCAATCCTCTAGTGCTGGAAATGGAGAAGAGACAACTGGAAAAGGGGAGAATTTGGGTGACCTCCCTGTCACAATTTGGAATGGAGAGAACCCAGATGAGGAATTCTTCAAATTATTTTGTGCGAATTCCGCGAAGGGCAAAAATTTTACCCAGTCACTCTGTGCCTCCGCAACGTAACATCTTAGGAATTGCTCCAAAGACTGGTTGATACGTTCCGTCTGCCCATTAGTCTGTGGGTGGTAGCCTGACAAGAAAGACAATTTCATGCCCATTTGATGGCAAAATGCCCTCCAGAATCCAGACACAAATTGGACTCCCCTATCCGACACAATGTCTTCCGGAATGCCATGCAGCCGGAAGATGTGAATGATGAACAACTCGGCCAGTTCCTGAGCCGAGGTCAGTCCTTTCAGGGGCACAAAATGGGCCATCTTACTGAAACGGTCGACTACCACCCAAATGACCGACATTCCTTCAGACCTGGGCAATTCTCCCACAAAATCCATGGACAAGTGGGTCCGTGGCTCACTCGGGGTGGGCAAAGGCTGCAGCCTACCTACAGATGCCAGCCGGGAGGGTTTACTCTTGGCACAGACCGCACACTCCCTGACATACTCCTTGCAATCTGTTGCCAAAGAAGGCCACCAAGCACACCTGGCAATCAGATCCTGCGTTCTGGCAGCTCCAGGATGACCAGCATTCTTATGGGCGTGAAAGAGATGCAGGACTTGTAAACGAAAAGGCAGTGGGATAAACATGACCCCTTCGGGTTTTCCCTCAGGAACATCCTGCTGAAAGGGGCCCAAAACCTCCGTCCAATCCTCCCAAGTCTCCGTGGCGGCTAACACCAGTTTCTGTGGGATGATGGACTCAGGAGCGGGCGGCTGTGCTGTCTCTGGTTCAAAACACCTGGAGAGGGCATCTGCCTTGACGTTTTTGCTGCCTGGAGTGTACGTGATTATAAACCGGAACCTCGTAAAAAATAAAGACCATCGGGCCTGACGGGGACTTAGCCTCTTCGCCCCCTCGATGTATTCCAAGTTCTTGTGGTCGGTGTAAACTGTGATCGTGTGTTCTGCTCCCTCTAACCAGTGGCGCCATTCCTCAAACGCCAATTTAATGGCCAGAAGTTCCCGGTTGCCTATATCGTAATTCTTTTCTGCAGGTGAGAACCTACGGGAAAAGTAAGCGCACGGGTGTAATCTGCCCTGCAAGCCAGACCGTTGAGACAGCACCGCCCCCACCCCAACCTCCGAGGCATCAACTTCCCCGATAAAAGGAAAGGACATGTCCACATGCCTCAAAATTGGTGCTGAGCAAAATAATTCCTTCAAAAGAGAAAATGCTGCCACGGCTTCAGGGGACCAGTGGTTGGTATCCGCCCCTTTTTTCGTGAGACTGGTAAGAGGGGCAACTAACGTGGAGTACCCCTTAATGAACCTCCTGTAATAATTCGCAAAACCTAAAAATCTTTGTAGGGCCTTTAACCCCACTGGCTGTGGCCACTGTAACCTTGGCAGGATCCATTGAAAGGCCCGAGGTGGAAATTACGTACCCAAGTATCGTGACAGTGGTCACCTCGAAAATACACTTCTCCACCTTAGCATAGATCTTATTTTGTCTTAATTTGTTCAAGACAAACTTCACGTGGACCCTGTGCTCAGAGAGAGTATTGGAGTAGATTAGTGTGAGAATCTGCTCAGCTGCCTGTGCAGACAGGCAGCGTTTTGACCACTGTTCACGTCTGCATTCTGCAGGTCTCTTTAAGAGAGACCTTCTGTCAGTTTTGCAGCTTGTGTTGCTTAGGGATTTGCATACATTAGTCATGCAAATCCGTTACCTGCCTTCTTTTGATGACTGGCACTATAAAAGCATTCTGCTCCCAGAATGCTTTGCTGGACATTTCCCTTCCATGGTCTGTTCCTGATGGACACTGGTGGAGTGTCAGCCATTTCTATCTAGTATAGTTAATTCCTGGGGGTTGCTTTAGGCTCCCCTTCTAGCCCAGTCAGGTTGTATTATCTGTATTGCCTGTTCTGTCTTGTCTTGTCTGTTGCCATTGTCCTGTCCCAACGGTGGTCGACAGGAAATGGTTCTGATCTCTGTTCTTGGAGTATAACTGGTGCAGCGGTTGCTCCCAGCTATCTCTTCTGTTCTGCCTTCTGGGATCGCGCTAGCTACTTTTCGCTAGCACTGGGGATCCTTCTGTTCTGCCTTCTGGGATCGCGCTAGCTACTTTTCGCTAGCGCTGGGGATCCTTCTGTTCTGTCTTCTGGGATCGCGCTAGCCACTTTTCGCTAGCGCTGGGGATCCTTCTGTCGCTTGTCCCTGTTTTCGTGTGTCTGTCTTGTCTGCTGCACTTGCTGGAGGCTCGGTGAGGAAACCGTTCAGCAAGCGCTCGCGTCCTCTGTTTCATGTTTGTCTGTTAATGGTTAGTTAGGCGTGCTTGTCTCTATTGTGCTTATTACGTGGAGACCGCGCATAACCACGTGCACTGTTGCGAATGAGTGCGGTGTTCGCGGTTAGCTAGCGTTTGTTATTTTCCGTATCTCCTTATTGTATTATTTGCTGTGCCTTTGCTACTCTCGTGCTCCGCCTTGCTGTAACCTTGTGTCACGTCTGGCGATCGCACCTCTCGCGATCACGTTCCTGCTTCTTATCTGCTGTGGTGTGTGCACAGTCGCGGGTTGGCGACTAATTTTATGCACACACACACAATCTGTCTCTGTGCTCACTCTCAATCGCTTCTCTTGCGATTGCGTTTCTTCCCTTCGTACAATTCCTGTCTGGCGTGTGTGGTAGGGCAGAGGAGCTGTTCCTCTGCACTCCACAGCTCCACCTGCCAACAGGAATTTCCCTCTGCAGGTGCATAGCACCTAGCCTGGGTGTCCTCAATTATACGCTTGTGGAGGAAATCCGCCGCGTCAGCGCACGTCTGGTGCGCTGACCACGGAGACGATTCCGCAATCGTTACAATTAGTATATCATCAAGGTATACCAGCACGAATCTACCCAATACCTCCCGGAATACCTCATTGATTAATTCTTGGAAGACGGCTGGCGCATTGCACAACCCGAAGGGCATCACTAAGTACACGTAATGCCCGTCGGGTGTGTTGAAGGCCGTCTTCCACTCATCGCTCTCTCTAATGCGGATTAGGTTGCATGCACCCCTCAGAGCCAACTTAGAGAAGATTTTTGCGGCTGTGACCTGCGTGAATAAATCGTCTATCAAGGGTAACGGATAACGATTTTTCACCGTGATTTTATTGAGGCCCCGATAATCAATACATGGTCAAAGACCCCCGTCTTTCTTCTTAATGAAAAAGAAACCGGCCCCAGCAGGCGACCGAGAGGGCCGGATGAACCCCTTGGCCAAGTTATCACTAATGTATTCCTGCATAGCCAACTTCTCTGGACCGGACAAGTTATACAGGTGACCCCTAGGGGGCATACAACCAGCACGGAGATCAATGGGGCAATCGAACGGGCCATGAGGAGGTAATTGATAGGCAGACTTGGGACAAAATACAGAGTACTCTTCGGGAACACCCTCCACACAAATCTTGGTCTGACCCAATGTCACCTTCCATAAACACTGTTGGTGACAATGATCGGACCATCTGGTTACCTGACCCGTAGCCCAGTCTATTTGTGGAGAATGGACTTGTAACCACGCCATGCCTAGGATGATATTGGAGGTTGACATGCGCAATACAAAAAACTGTAGTTGTTCCCCATGCAATACCCCTAACGTGACTTTCACCTGCGGGGTCTGTGACAGGGGACGATTCCGTTGCAGAGGGGAATCGTCTACTGCCGTGACCTGAATGGGGGGACTCACTGGAGTGAGAGGAATACCCAACTCCTGAGCAAATTCAACGTTCATAAAATTAGCCGCCGAGCAGAGCAGGGACAAGGTCCTCCAGCACCCAAGGCTGAGACACCAAAGTGCGCCCCTCCATCCCCCCCACCCCAGTTGTCATACACAGATTATTATTAGACCAAGAGGGCCACAGGGCCCACAACCTCCCCAACACCTTAATATCTAGTTATCTGGCTTGCAGTCACTGCCATGTATCCCCTTTTCTTATTTCTTTCTGCTTCATACACAATTAGGAATGACAACTGAATGAATTGTGCGCCCCTCCTACACTGCGCCCTGAGGCTGGAGCCTCTCCAGCCTATGCCTCGGCCCGGCCCTGCCGCCGAGCCAGAATCAATAAAGGCCTCAGTGGCTACGGACTTATTCTCCCATGTAATCGTACAAGGGAGAAGCAATTTTTTCTCTTTTAGGGGTGAGAAAGGTGTGCCTAGGGTGTCACCCCCCACTACTCCTAGGCAGACTCGTTTCCCGGCTTGTTAGGGCAGTTTCGCACTCTATGCCCCACTCCAGCACAGTACAGGCACAATTGTTCAGCTATTCTCCGCCTTAGCTCCACCTGGGTCAGTTTTGATCGACCAATCTGCATTGGCTCGGGTGGAGGCAGGGCCGGAAAGGAAGAGACAGGCGGAGATGTCGTTACTAAGGGTGCAGCGGAAGGTGCCGCATAAGATGTCACCCTGACACGGTGACTGCCCCTAGTCTGCCTCTGATGGCGTAGCCGACGGTCGACTCGAATGGCCGATGAGATGGCCTCATCGACTGTCTTGGGCTCGGGTAATGTTAACATTAGGTCGGAGACTTCCTCCGATAACCCAGACAGGAAGTAATCCATCAGGGCATAGGTGTCAAATCTAGCAATAACTGACCACCTACGAAATTCTGCCGCGTAATCCTTGACCGAGCCTCTGCCTTGCCGCAAAAGTTTGAGTTTCCGCTCAGAGGTTGCAGCAAGATCAGGATCGTCGTATATCACTGCCATGGCCTTAAAAAAATCCTCTACTGAGGTCAGAGCGGTATCTGTGGGAGGCAGGTTATATGCCCAGGACTGAGAGTCACCAGTTAACAGATTTTTGATAAAAATGACCTGTTGAGTCTCAGTCCCAGAGGATCGGGGTCTCAACTCGAAATACGACAACACTCTACTCTTAAAATTCCGGAAGTCAGACTTGTGGCCGGAAAATTTATCTGGTACGGGCATACGTATGTCATCACTAGGAGGGGATCGCACTGAATCAACTGACGTCTGAAGGGTTCGCACAGAGCCTGTTAGGGCATCAATTAAGGCCTTGTGCTGGCCCAGTGCTTGATGGATGTTATCCACCGAAGTGGCAAGCACATTCAGAGGGTCAGCGCGTGCGTCCATCTGTTTTTTGGTCTGGCGTTCTGTAACGATCGGTGAAGCACAGAGAGGATCTGATTACCGGTAATCTGCAGAATTACTGGGAATACAGATGTATACCAGATTATAAGTGATCTGCAGTATCACCGATAATCCGATATACCAGCTAACCTCTGTTCACCTGAGTAGAGTGTAGTGTTGGGTGCAACAGTAACACTTTGAGGACTAAGCCTCAGCGCAGTAAGGAGTACTGCACCGATTCCTTCCGAAGACCTGGTCTCTCCGAGATGGGAGGAGTCAGGCTGAGGGTAGGAAGGATTGTCTGACAGTAACGCTCTGAAGGAAGTGTCACTAACAGAACGGGGAACCGCCTCTAACAGTAAGGTCGGTTCTCGAGGTCGGACAAGCCAAGTCGTACACACACGGACAGATAAAGTACAGAATCAGGAGGAAAGGCGGAGTCGAGGTACAGGCAGGGTTCGGCAACAGGGTATCAGAAATATCGAGGTACAAGATCAGGAGGCAGAAGCGGAGTCTAAGGACGAGCCGGGGTTCGGCAACAGAGTATCAGAAATAGCAAGGTACAAGATCAGAGTTCAGGAGGATAGTCAGGCAGGCAAAAGGCATAACAGATAATCACAATCAAACTAGTACTTTAGCTATCAACAGAGCGTACGTACAAAAAGGGCACCTGGACAAAAAGGGCGCGGGGTGTAAACTCTAAATAATAATTAATCATTAATAGGGTTTATAAAAATAGTGTGCTATAGTTCGTTTACAAATAAAGTTTAACAAAATTATAAATCATTAAATAATGTTTATAAAATCGGAAATTGTGAAAACGTTAATCTTCCCTATTTGTAAAGTTAAACTTATAATTACGTTTATTAAAAAAACAATAATATATGTTTAATTGTTATAATTGTATATTATTGTGAATAACCTTCATTTATGGTTTGTTCTTATAATAAAATCTGAAAATATTCTTTATAACGATGATATAAATATAAGTACGTTCGTAATAAGTGTTGTAAAACATTAGTAATTATTACAAAAATTTTACTAAAACTATACCTAAGCCTACTCTTACACAGAACCCTCCCTGTACCTATCCCTAACCCCTAGATCCCCCTGTTGGTGCCTAAACCTAAGACCCCCCTGTTGGTGCCTAAACCTAAGACCCCCTGTTGGTGCCTAAGCCTAAGACCCCCCCTGTTGGTGCCTAAGTAACCCTCCCTGTACCTACACCTAACCCCTAGACCCCCCTGTTGGTGCCTAAACCTAAGACCCCCCTGGTGGTGCCTAAACCTAAGACCCCCCTGGTGGTGCCTAAACCTAAGACCCCCCTGTTGGTGCCTAAACCTAAGACCCCCCTGTTGGTGCCTAAACCTAAGACCCCCCTGGTGGTGCCTAAACCTAAGACCCCCCTGTTAGTGCCTAAACCTAAGACCCCCCTGATGGTGCCTAAACCTAAGACCCCCCTTTATTTTGTGAATAATAATGTTTTTTATTATGTGGATAATAATGTTTTACAAATTGTGACTCCAAAAAATATATTCCAATTTACATTACGTACTGATCGCTTTATTTTGTGAATAATGTTTTAAAAACAGTAAGGGATGAAACTTTAAATAAAAAAATATATTGCAATTTACATTACGTACTGATCGCTTTATTTTGTGAATAATGTTTTAAAAACAGTAAGGGATAAAACTTTAAATAATGTTTTAATTATTTAAATAAGATAAATATATTTAGTATTTTCATAAACGTTATTCGGCACGGGTGCATTTTATAAACGTAAATCAACACAAGCTCAGTTATAAATCATTAAACAGCTCCGGGCGCCTTTGTAAACTTTATTTAGCTCCGGGCGCCGTTTGTAAACTTTATTTAGCTCCGGCGCCCTTTTTTCCTGCTCGGCGCCCATTAAACGTTATTTATTATGGGAGTGAATGGCGGCGCCCTTTTTGTCCACTAGCTGCCTGCGCCCTTTTTTCCCAGCTCCATCAACAGAATCTAGCTAAGTGTAGGATTACAGCTCCAGCTGGTCCCGGCACACTTGCGGATCTTACTACGGATCTGGGTGCTCCCACGTATGTGATCGCACGCCAGACAATCAGCAACTGAACAGCCTGCAGTATATATACACAGGCACCTCTCCAGCACCTCCCTAAGTGCTGGACCAATGAGGAGTGGAACCAGAGTCAGGTGACCAGCCTGGTCAGCGGACTACCTCCGGCTTCCACAAAAAGCCTGCCTGAGTGTGCGCACGCGCGTCACTCTAACTCCAGAGGGACTACGCGTCCCAGCCACACCAGCCCCGCTCTGCGGTGCCTCCGCAGCGGGGGCATGCGCGCTAACCGCTGCGTTCAACGCGGCGGTTTCTCCACGCTCTACTGAGACCTGCCCGGGGACAGCCGCCTCATACTGAGAGGAGGCGGCTGCCTCTCCGTGTGCAGCGTCACTGTGTGCGGAAAGAGCCGCCTGCCGCTGGCTTATGGCGGCGGCTCTTCCGCGCTTTCTCACAAGAAGTACACCACCCCCAAGAAATTGTTGAGGCCCTAGCATCCTATTACGAATAATTATATAACTTAGGAGATAACCCAGAAACTCACATTCCCACTAGTAAAGAAATAGACATATATTTAAGAAACACGCAACTCCCTTCAATATCAGATTCTGAAAATAAATATTTAGGAGTCCCATTTAGACAACAAGAAATTGAATCGGCTATAGGTTCCCTTAAAAAAGACAAAGCCCCAGGCCCAGACGGATTTATTAATGATTACTTCAAAAAATGTATAAGTATTATATCCAAACCACTTACAGAAATGCTTAATGAGGTTGCTGTTAAAGGTACTTTTCCAAAAGAAAATCTATCTGCTTTGATCACCACAATTCCCAAAGAAGGAAAACATGCATCTGACCCTGGGAATTACAGACCCATATCTTTACTTAATACAGATATAAAGATCTACGCAAGGGTAATTGCTAATAGGTTGGCCCCCCTGATGCCTCAGCTTATCCACCCGGATCAGGTGGGATTCATAAAAGGAAGAACAACCAGTGATGGAACACGGAAAGCACTGGCATTAATTCATAAACTAAAACTCTGTTGAACGCCTACCCTCCTGGTTTCACTGGATGCGGAAAAGGCGTTCGACAGAGTTAACTGGTTTGATCTGTCAAAGGTGTTGGAAAAATTTGGTATACCTGATTTCTTGCATGGAGCTATAATGTCTCTATATACTCAGCCAAGATATCCTCCCCATTTGATATCAGGAATGGAACCCGTCAGGGATGCCCACTTTCCCCTTTAATCTTCAATCTTTCACTTGAACCACTTGCACAAAGAATCAGGGATAATTCCTCCATTTATGGCATTAAACTAGACAAAAACACTATTAAACTGGGACTTTATGCAGATGATGTACTTTTATTTCTCCAAAAGACGAATATATCTTTGCCTAATATTAACATTGAATTGGATAGTTTCTCAGAGGTTTCTTTTTACAAACTAAATCAAAACAAGACAGTTGTTCTCCCATGCTTTGTATCCAAAAATATGATAGAATCCCTTAAAACAACATGCCACTATACTTGGAACACTAAATCTATAAAATATTTAGGTATTTTACTTACTCCTACCATAGCACAAATCTACAGAGAAAACTATATGCCTTGGTTATCCAATATCAAAAATAAATTAGATTCCCTTGCTAAGCTAGAATTCTCTTGGCTTGGATGCTCAGCTGCATTTCAGATGATGAAGTTTCTAAATACAACTCCTTTATGTATTTAGAAACTTACCCATTAGAGTACCACAAAAATGTTTTGATACTATACAGAATTTACTAAATAAATACGTAATCATGAACAAGAAGGCCAGATTTTCATATAAAATTCTTACGTCCCATACGTCTAATCTAGGTCTAGGCGTTCCCAACCTAGAACTATATTACAAGGTGACAATTTTGGACCAATCCAGGTCAGTTTGGACTAATGAAGATAATAAACAATGGCTCTCGACTGAGGAGGAGCAATTACCATTCAAATCATACAAAACATATTTAGAGTCCAGACTGACATGGAAAGTCAGACAAAATATTGGTAACCCAATGTAATGATCAGCTCAGCTGTCTGCACAGGCAGACAGCTGTTTGACCATTCCTTAAGTCTGAGGGCTGCAGGTCTCTGGAAAAGAGACCTGTCTTTTCTTTGCAAGAGTATCAGCCTTGCTTGTTTGCTAAAGATTATCTTACAGTAATTCCTTGGGATTGCACTAGGCATCCGTTCTAGTGCAGTCAGGTTGTATTATCTGTTTTGCCCTGTACTGTCTCTCTGTCTCGATTGTCTTGTCGCCAGTGGCGGTTGACAGGAAATCGCTCTGTCTGTCTGGGAGTGTAGGCCAGAGCTGCGGTTGCTACTGGCTACTCCATCTGTCTGGATTGCATTCACCCTAGTGGTAGTGGCAGTGCTTCCTTCTGTATTCTGCCTTGGGGGTGCTAGCCAGAGCAGCGGTTGCTACTGGTAGCCCTATCTGTTTGTCTTGTCTGATACGAACGCTTGCTGTAGGCTCGGTGAGGTAACCGTTTAGCAAGTGTTCGCGTTCGCTATTTTGTGTTTGTGTGACATTGGTTAGTCAGAGTGGCACGCTTATCACTGGGCGCCTAACACACGGTGATCGTGCTTAAACGCGTTCGCTGTTGTGAATGAGTGCGGTGTTCGCGTTTAGTTAGCGTTTGTTATTTTCCTTGTTGTTCCTATTGCTGTCACTTGCTGTGCCTTCTTGCTACTCTCATGCTCTGTCCTGCTCGGTCTTGTGTCACTATTGGCAATCGCCACTCTGGCGATTGCATTCCCACTTCATTTCCATTGTTGTGTGTTCACCGTCGCTGGGTGGCGACTAGATTGGTGGACACACATACATTCTGTATCTGTCTTCTATCTCTCTTTGAGGGCGATCTTGCCCTGCATTGCTTCAACTCGTACAATTCCCATCTGGCGTCTGTGGCAGTGCAGAGGCTGTGTTCATCTGCACTCCACAGCTCCATCTACCGGTGGGAATCTCCCTCTACAGGTGCGTAGCACCATAGCTGGGTTCTCTCAATTTACACGCTTCTGGAGGATTTCCATAGTGTCGGCGTGCGTCTTGTGTGCTGATCACGGAAATAATTCCGCAATCGTTACACCCAGTCATGGCTAATACTATACGGCTGTGTAAAGAACTGAATAATTTATGTAAAGGAAATAAATTAGCTATAAAACCTCCTACTCCCTTCACCACTCTAAAAGCTGTCATTAGAGATATTGATCTAGAAGATTGGATGGTTAAAGGAATAACATCTATAGAAGATATAATGACTAATTCAGAAATCAAACCGTTCGAGGAATTGATTGCATTATATGATATTTCCCCATTGGACAAACCTTTATACTCCAAAATTCACAAATTTCTAAGTAGACACCCAACCGACCCAATTACTTTACTACCTTCAATCATTAAAATAACTAAACAAGAAGGTTCCCATATAAAAGGCACCACGGTCTTTTATAGGGCACTATTAGACCTAAAGGATCAGGCCCCAAAATGGCACTTACAAAAGTGGCAGGAGTTTTTAGAAATTGAATTGGATACAGAGGATTGGGAAATGGCTATGAGATCTCTTAGGAAATCTTCTCACTTTATCAACCATCAGGAAGGACTTTTAAAGATGATTTGGCAATGGCACATGTCACCTGAGAAAATCACTAAATTTGACTGCAAGGCTTCTCCTCTTTCTTGGAGAGATTGCGGCCTGACGGGTTCCATTCCACATATCTTCTGGAACTGTCCAAAATTGGAGAATCTCTGGAAAGACATAGAGGATTTCCTTAAACAACTACCAATGTTTTTGGAGACTATTCCTCCAGGTATGGCGTTGTTGCACCTGAACACTATGGATTTGACTCCTCAGGAAAGGTTAATAACAAACCACATTTTCATTGTAACAAGAAATTTAATAGCTTCTAATTGAAAGTCCCCCATAATACCAACTATAAAAGAGGTTTTAAGGATGGTAGAATCAAATTTACTAGCAGAGAAAGCATCTGCAATCAAATGTGGTAATTTGAAGGCTTTTTTGAGAAGGGCAAATCTGTGGCCGACGGTGTATAGAGAATCAAGGTTGTCAGATTTTTAAACAAGATAAAACCCTCTTACTAACTAAAGTCATAGTGTTCCTCATCAAGTACAGTCCTCCCTTATGCTGGTAATAAGTTGGCATTCACTGTCGCAACATACAGTATTCTGGGGTTAAATTTCTTATCTGTAGATAGTTAGTTTAGTTGTTTTACCTAATTTAGACATATAGTCAAACAAGAAAGGATAAGTTCTAAGAATCTTCCAATGCATATGATACACTACTCATTCATAACTTTATAGATAACCTTCACTAATAGATACAAACTACGTTCTACCCTAGTAACGATTCACAATGTGGTACTATATGATGATAAGTACCACTCCCTGAGATCTCAGTAGGGCGGTCTCATTCCCCCATTTCTCAGGTTGAGAGGCTGATGGTGACCTGTTGGTTTATTCACATTGTGATGTTAGAAGAAGTGATGTATTGTGAAACATTGGTAGATCTGGAAACGACTATAACAAATTTTAATTCAACTGAGTTCAAGGTTGGATCTTCCTAGCTTATTTAATAAAGGTTAGTAGCCTCTAAGAGTTGTACCTTTGTTGGGACTGTACTCAAAATGGTACTAAAGAATTATTAGGACAACTCACAGAACGTGTTCTGCTGTGAATGTGTTAGTTTTTGATTTTGATATTGCTATCATTTTACTACTATTATCTTATATTGTATTGTTATTGTATTGTTATGTAACATATTTACACAGATATGTCAAAATATTAATGTTTGACTGTTATTTTTCTTTGAAAAATTCTCAATAAAAATTATTGAAACAGGTTTAACATAGCAAAACAAACTGTTGGCTCTAGATTCTAATCTATCACTCCTATTTGCAAACATATTTAACTGAAGCTGTAAATTGCATCCCAGAACATAGTTTAGGGGCCATTACCTCTTCAACTATAGTCATTTTTCTTTCAATTGCAAAAGCAACCAGTTTTTCAATGGTGTATTGGTTTAACATAGCAAAACCTACTGTTGGCTGTAGATCATAATCTATCACTCCTATTTGCAAACAGATTTCACTGAAGCTGTAAATTGCATCCCAGAACATAGTTTAGGGGCCATTACCTCTTCAACTATAGTCATTTTTTCTTTCAATTGCAAGCATAACCAGTTTTTCAATGGTGTATAGGTTTAACATAGCAAAACCTACTGTTGGCACTAGATTCTAATCTATCACTCCTATTTGCAAACAAATTTCACTGAAGCTGTAAATTGCATCCCAGAACATAGTTTAGGGGCTATTGCCTTTTCAACTATAGTCATTTTTCTTTCAATTGCAAACACAACAAGTTTTTCAATGGTGTATTGGTTTAACATAGCAAAACCTACTGTTGACTCTAGATTCCAATCTATCACTCCTATTTGCAAACAGATTTCACTGAAGCTGTAAATTGCATCCCAGAACATAGTTTGGGGCCATTGCCTTTTCAACTATAGTCATTTCTCTTTCAATTGCAAACACAACCAGTTTTTCAATGGTGTATTGGTTTAACATAGCAAAACCTACTGCTGGCTCTAGATTCTAATCTATCACTCCTATTTGCAAACAGATTTCACTGAAGCTGTAAATTGCATCCCAGAACATAGTTTAGGGGCCATTACCTCTTCAACTATAGTCATTTTTCTTTCATTCCAAGGGTGTTTATTGTAGAAATAGTTCACATGACAACACCAAGCAAGAAATTCACAGATATTCCCCACATGTGGGGAGTTTCACAATATAGCTTATCACATGAACATTCATAAAACGATCAATAACAGACCAAAGTAATTCTGCATAATGGTATATCAATGTAATGATCTTATATTGCTAGCTTTTTATTGGGGGTAAGGGGGGACATAGGAAAGGTAGGAGGGGAGGGATAGTGTAGGGAAAAGGAGAGGGGATTCAAGGATGTACCATGGGTGGTGTAACCACATCATGCCAATGGTCTCACCTAGAGGGTGAAAGAATGCAATACATGGGAGAGGCCTATATTGTTCTGCCACTCAATCCAGGGATCCCAGACTGTATAGAAGTTTTCAAGGTTGTCAAAAATCTTAGCTCTAATGTATTCTGATGACATGGTGTCATTTAAGCCACGGAACACTGCCTCTACCGATAAGGAGTCTCTCTTCCAACTATGTGCCAAGTGTCTCTTGGCTTGTGACATCACAAATTGGACAAATTTATGCGTAGCGTGTTTTATTGTTGTAGGTCTATTGCCAAGTAAAATGACTGTGGGATCTAGGCCATATTGAATTTTTAGGATTAATGTGACTTTATCCCAAACCCCCTTCCAAAATCGTTTAGCTTTGGGGCAAGTCCACCAGACATGCCATAAGTCTCCTAACTGATTACAGTTACGAAAGCAAAGATGTAACTTTTGAGGGGTCACATAGGCCCTATGTAGTAGTTTTAAAGATGTTTCAATCGATGAATAAAAGAGAGAATCCCTAGTCAGAGAAGCACAGCAATGAGCCCATTTGGTTTCCGTGATCTCAACAGCACAATCCCTTTCCCAATCCAGGTGGGCTTTTAGTTTGCCATCTATCACAGGGTGTGAGAGTATAGTATATAGTTCCGAGATAAACCCTCTATCCATAGGCTGGTTTTTACATCTGACCTCAAAAGGTGTATAGGTAAGAATTTCTGTGTTAGTGTCTAGAGCGTTCAGGAATCGGAAAATATCATCCATCCTATTCAGCTCATGTGTGGGTACTTTATGCTTCTCACAAAATTAAATAGGTTTAGCTATCTTACATTCTGATAAGAATTTGCCTAATGTGATTAGCCCATTTTGGATCCACCATCTATATTGAGTAGTTTTATGGCCCAAAGGGAAGTCAGGGTTACGAAACACCTGCGTCATACATGAGACAGGAGCTTGCAAAGCAGAAGTGAATCTAGCCTTGGACCATACTTTTAAAGATTGAGCAGAAATAGGAGATAGCTTTGCAATTTTTTGGATAGGGATTTTTCTCGCCCACATAATCCCTGGCAGGGATAGAGGGTAAAGCAATAAGGATTCAATCTCAACCCATAGAGGGGATACCGTTGGATTGGCATTAAAGCTAGCTAACTGTGAAATTTTGGCGGCTCTATAATAGTTGAACAGTAGGGGGGCGTTGAGACCACCTAGATCCCTGGATCTAGCTAAGGTAGAGTATTTAATTTTGGTCTTTCTGCCCCTCCATATACATTTTTGGATCAATGACTGTAAATGTTGAATTGGTGCCTTTTTAATTAATATTGGCAGAGTCCTAAATAGATATAAAAGCCTAGGTAATAGAGTCATCCTGACAGCCGACACCCTCCCCAGCATGGAACCAGGGTATTTATTCCAGGTCTCTAAGTCTTGAGACAGCGTATTGTAGAGTGGTGGTGTAACATTCTCTGGAGATGCAGCTGCGGGCAATCAGGATACCCCCGCAGCTGCTTCGGTTTCTCTGTCGGGCGTTTCTCCTGTCAGGATTGTCAGTGGCTCACAGGGTGGCTTTGTCGACAGGACCTTTATGCGGGGAGGAGGCGCGTTAGCTGACCTGCCGGTCGGCTGACGTCAGAGGAGACTCTCGGCGGTTCCGATTGCCTGATGGGTGTGGGCGTGGCCAAGGGGTCTCCTCCGCTTCTTAAGCCTCCTGGAGTCACTTGCAAACTGTCTGCTGTTGCGAATGCTTCGTGTGAGCACTCAGACCTTTGCTAGTTCCGGTGTGCTTTGATCTGGGAAGAAACCAGGGATTTCACACAAGACTAGGATTTATTATTACTATTGTTATTATTGCTTGATTACCTGTGTATGACTCTGGCTCTCTTCTGACTTCGCTCTCGCTAAACGATTCTGCACTTTAGCCCATCTAATCCTGTTTCTGACTCTGCCTGAAATATCTCTATCCTTTTCCTGCAGATTTTGTACTGTATCCTCCTGTCTGTTGCTGAACCGATCTGTCTGACCACTCCACTCACCAGTGAGCCCTTGTTACTGGTGAGGTTCATTACTGATAGTACCCACCAGCTCCTCTGGTGAGGTTCTGCCAAACTGATCAGTATTACAGTTGCACCAAGCACTATACACTTGCAATTACCTTGTTAGCTATACTTGCATTATTGGTGATTCTGCAGATCACCATATAATCAGGTATAGTGTCTGATTTATTGGTGATACTGCAGATCACACAATAACCAGACTCCTGTTTGCTACACCAATCGTTACAGGTGGAAAGTTTGTGGTATATAGATTTTGTGGGTCTACCATGGGGATCGGTTGAAAAGGGCGCCCGAGCTGCCTGTATGAAAAGGGCGCCGCCATAGACATCAATATTATTTCTGGAAATATGGGCTACAAGGTGTAGAAAAGGGCGCCCGAGTTTTGATATAGGCTACAAGTGGGCTCCCCTTTGTTGTCCATATTTTTTCGGCTACAAGGTTTTCGGCTACAAGCGGGCTCCCCTTTGTAGCCCATATTTTTTTCGGCTACAGTAAGGTGCCCCTCTGTAGCCCATATTATTGACCTTTTTTTTGTAGCCGAAGTTTTTATATGGGCTACAAGTGCTGGAAGCCGAATTATTTCATTCCCCCACTATCCATGGCGGCCTGGAGGGGGAATAGTAATTAACACATCCCGGAGTTTTTTTCTAGCCGAAGTTTGTATATGGGCTACAAGCGCTGGAAGCCGAATTATTTCATTCCCCCACTATCCATGGCGGCCTGGAGGGGGAATAGTAATTAACACATCCCGGAGTTTTTTTGTAGCCGAAGTTTTTATATGGGCTACACCAGGCGCCTTGTTTTTTTTGTAGCCGAAGTTTTTATATGGGCTACACCAAGCGTCTTTTTTGTAGCCGAAGTTTATATGGGCTACACCAGGCGCCTTTTTTGTAGCCGAAGTTGGTATATATATGGGCTCCACCAGGCGCCCTTTTTTACCGGCGCCCTTTTCATGTAGACCCCTACCATGAGTTTTACTCCTAGATAGTTGAGAAATTAAGACTGGTATTGGAGGCCAAAAGATTTTGCTAAGTCCATTGTTTCCTTCTGGGGCATATTAGATACCATCAGGTCTGACTTATCTAAGTTAAGCCGAAAGCCTGAAAAATTTGAGAAATACTGTATAACTTCCAACACCTTAGGAATGGAGGAATGTGGGGAAGTAAGGGTTAAGAGGATGTAGTCAGCAAAAAGTGACAGTTTGTATTCCTTCGAAGCTATACGAACACCTAAAATTTCCGGGGTATTGCGAATCATTTCGGCAAGAGGTTCCATAACTAGGGCAAAAATTCCAGGTGAAAGGGGGCACCCCTGTCTAGTACCTCTTTGTATAATTAATGATTTTCTAGTCGTTGTAGGCAATTTCAAGGAGGCAGATGGACTAGAGTATAAGGCTGAGATAGCATTAAAATAGTTCCCCTGAAATCCATATTTCTGCAGTACTGCATTCATGTATGTCCACTTAATAAGGTCAAAAGCTTTTTCTATATCCAAAGCTAGAGTGGCCATACATGTGTCAGTCGAAATGTTGGAGGTTTACTATCTTCCTAATATTGTCCGGAGCTTGTCTAATGGGAATGAACCCAACCTGGTCCCTGTGAATAAGTGCAGGAAGAATTTTATTTAATCTTGCAGCCAGGATAGATGTAAAGAGCTTATAGTCTACCCCCAGGAGAGATATAGGTCTGTAATTTTTGGGAAGCATATGGTCTCTTTGAGGTTTGGGGATTACCACAATCATGGAGGATAAAACTTCTGGGGGGGGGGGGGGGGTTATTGCCCTTCATAATATGATTATAAAATTTCACTAAATAAGGTGCTAGAATTGATTCGTATCTTTTATAATATAATGCTGTGAAGCCATCTGGTCTGGGAGCTTTGGATCTTTTAGACTTTTTGATTGCCTGGTGCCATTCCTCCTGAGTGATGTCTGAATTGAGAATTTTAAGGGTGTCTTCTGCCAGGAGTTTCCTTATATTATTGGCCAAAAAATCCAGTCTCTGTTGGTGGTCCTGATTGGGGTGGTCATCGCTGTATAATGATTTATAATACTCCGTAAATACTTCATAGATCTTATCAGGATTGGATGTGACCTTTCCTGCCTTATCCCTAATTCCAGTGATCCGATTAATTGCTTGTTGCGCGCTCAATTTAGATGCCAGCCATCGCTTGGGCTTGCCAATCTGGTCATAAGAGGTGGCAGCAGACCATCTCAAGGCCTTTTCGGTCTCTGAATCAAGAATTGTGTTAAGTTGTAGTTGGAGGTCTTATATCTGTTTAAGACAGAACCTAGAGGGTTGTACTTGATTGGCTATGTGAAGTTTTTGGATTTTAAACTCTAAATTGGAAATGATGTCCTTTCTTTCTTTCTTGTGTCTGGATGCTATTTGTATGAGCTTACCTCTGATTACTGACTTATGGGCCAGCCAAATCATAGCTGGCGACATATCCTCTGTGTTGTTTAATGCAAAGTAGTCTGTCAAAGAGGATTCAATTTTCTCGTTAATTTCAGAATTGAATAATAGAGACTCATTTAGACGCCAAGTTGATCTTTGGGTCCTTGGAATTAAAGAATTCAGGGAGGTGAGAACTGGGTCATGATCTGACCATGGGCACAATACATTTCTGCAGTATATCAGATCAGGAATACAAAGCGACGAGATTAATATTAAGTCAATCCTGGACAGGGATGGTCGTAGTCAGCCAACTTTGCTACGCTGGAACTACGCAAAGTTTTACGCAATTACGCTTTGCCAAACTACGTCTTCGAAATCAAATATTCGCTTCCTATGCTTTTCGTAGAATACGCGTTAAAATACGTAATTACGTGTGAAGCGTAGTGTATGCGGATGCTTATGCCTGTATGCAGAAAATTTTACGCATTAATTCCTCTTTAGATGCATAGCCCTTGAACTCTTCTATGCGTACATTCCCCTTTCCAATGCGTAAATTTGTACGCATACAATCATATGCGGAAAAATAGACACGAGTAATGCATACGTAGTTCACTACGCAATACACATGTTAACTACGCATAGTAAGCGTAAGCTACGTGTAGCGGTACTTCGCTACGCGTAAATTCGTAAGCGTAGTTCTGCAACTTTGCCTACAAACTATGATGCGTAGATGCAAACTACGATGCGTAAATTCGCACTGTCGTAGTTTCTGCTCATCCCTGATCCTGGAATATGAATTGTGTGGGGCTGACACATAAGTATATCCTTTTTTTTTGGGCCATTGAATTCCCTCCAAGTGTCTGTGAGTGAGTGAAGCTTAAAAAGGTTATCCAGAAAACGTTTAGTCTTTTTGGCTTCTGTAGACCTAAGAGGATGCGTCCTATCTAAAGTACTATTAGGGGACATATTAAAGTCTCCTGCCCAAATAAGAGTAAGCATAGTCAATTTATCTGAGATCTTATTAATTGTATCGTAGTTTTGGTCAGGAGGGGCATACATGTTGATAATACACAGAATCTTCCCTTGATATTGTTCAAGAATCATATTATATGTCCCCTCATCATCCTGGAAGTTTGTAGTAACATCCAGTGGGAAAGAGTTTGCAATTAAAGTTAACACTCCTCTTTTTTTCTTATGATAATTTGAGAGGTAGGCTCTCTTTTATTGATGATGGAAATATTTAGGACACGCTGTATCTGTAAAGTGGGTTTCTTGAATGCATATTATATCAGGGGAGGGCCGTATAAGTTTAGTGATTGCTTTCTTCCTCTTCTGGGGGGAGTTCAAACCTCTTACGTTATGTGATATTATATTACATGGTTTAGTGGCCATAGAGGGTGGTAGTTATTTGTGCACTTGGGATAAACCAGTAATCTAGAGTAAGTTGTAGGACTAAATGTCACAAATAAATTTGACAGGAGAATTATATGGTCAGACCTCATGTTTGTAGGGAGATTCTCAACTCTGTGGGGAAGTATAATCAAAACAGTAAAATAACATAAGTAAAGGAAAGGGGGATATGCATAAATGTGCCTGAACAGTGACTGAATGAGAGCCCACACTATCAGTGCAAGCTCCAATCCAGAAACTATTGTGGGTAGGGGGGACAGCATCAGTGATCAAGACCGAACACGCCTGAACATACATTAATATTATACGCTCCTGTACCAGCCATCGGGGCATAAATATTATTATGAGACACAACAACAACCAAAACAAGGTTCGAGTAGACCAATGAATTGTAGCTGGTAGTTGTCAATGCTAGGGCATTATATCCAACATTCCAGCCACAATTCAGGGTCACCCAACTTAGGATATACAAAGAGAACTCATTTAGAACATAGAAACACAAAGAAAAAATACAAAGAAAACAATAATGAGCAGATGGAGCCAAGTGTATAATATTACACGGACGAGTTCCCATCACAGTTTGGTTATCAAAGGGCACAACAGTTTTAGTTTGAAAATTTCCTCTTAGAACATGAGGATAGCAGTTACTGAGATACATTTATAGTGCTTTGGCTCAACATCATAAAGGAGCCACACTACCTTTAGAAAGCGATCCAGTGAAACCCAGAGAACCACAGTGAACTTATAACTAAAGTTAAGGTTCTAAGGATAAGTGTAGACACAAATTGTCGGAAGACCCACATCATAAAGGGGTTAAACCAAAAAGAAAAAGAAGAAAAAAGAAACAAAGGAAAAATGTGCCTTCACCACAAAGAAGCACTGGGATACCTAGGAGATCTTATGCTGCAGAAATCAGGTGGCATCCATGTCGAGAGATCTCGGGCATGTGGATGATGCTCCTCGTGCTGTGTTCCAGGCTCTAGCAGGTTTCCTTTGAGGTTTAGGTGGTTGTTTCGTGGGAGATGGGATCGTGAAGGGTATATCCGCCTCAGTAAGGATTTTAGCCATTTCTTCAGGTCGTTTACAAGAGTAAACCCTTTTATTGATCTTGAAGGTAATCATAAATGGGAAGCCCCATCTGCAGCGGATGCCTTTCTGTTGCAGGGCTAAGGTGTACGGTCTCATCTCACGTCTTTTAATGTTTGTGGTTGGTGCTAAATCTGCAAAGATCTGCACTGAGGTGGGGACTCCAGGAAGGACTGTCAAATCCCGGGCGGCAAATAGTATTTTGTCTCTAATGTCTTCTGAAAAGAACTTAGCAATCACGTCTCTAGGTAGTTCTGAGTTGCGCATTTTCACTAGAGACCTATGTATGCGAACTACTCGCAGATGTGAAGCATCTATCTGCGGCAGTAGTGTCCCGAAAAGATTACCCGCCACAGATTCCAAGTCCTCAAACGCCTCTCGAAGTTCTCGAATGCGGACATTGGAACGCCTGCTCCTATTCTCTAGGTCCTCTAGTTTTGCTTCCGCAAGATCTAGCCTTGTGTCATGATCATCTATATGGAGCCTATCTTCATTCATCGCTTGAATTACATCATCAGTCTGATGTTCCAGAACGTCCACCCTCTAGCCAATATCAGTCATTTGTTGTGAAAGTTCGTCCAGAGCATCGCGTAATTCTTCCTTAAATACACTTCGCATCATTGCCATAAGGTCATGCGTAGACAAGCCAGTTGGTAGTGTTTGAGGCTGATCAGCATGCGTAATTTCATGCGTACTTTTATTTGCATCATGCGTACTTTCATGGGCAGCATGCGTACTTTCCTGTGCGGGATGCGTACTTTCATGGTCATCACGTGTACTTACCTTACCGGCACGCGTACTTTTTAATGCAGCAGGCGTACTTTTGGACGTCTTTGCGGTCCGCGAGGCCTAAATCACTGATGGTCCTGCCGGGGTCTGAGACACATACCAGAACATAGTTTAGGGGCCATTGCCTTTTCAACTATAGTCATTTCTCTTTCAATTGCAAACACAACCAGTTTTTCAATGGTGTATTGGTTTAACATAGCAAAACCTACTGTTGGCTCTAGATTCTAATCTATCACTCCTATTTGCTAACAGATTTCACTGAAATTGCATCCCAGAACATAGTTTAGGGGCCATTATCTCTTCAACTGTAGTCATTTTTCTTTCAATTGCAAACGCAACCAGTTTTTCAATGGTGTATTGGTTTAACATAGCAAAACCTACTGTTGGCTCTAGATTCTAATCTATCACTCCTATTTGCAAACAGTTTTCACTGAAGTTTTAAATTGCACCCCAGAACATAGTTTAGGGGCCATTACCTCTTCAACTATAGTCATTTTTCTTTCGTTTTAAGGGTGTTTATTAAAGATATGTAAGTTCACATATAACACTTACAGAGAACATGATGAATACAGCATGTACCCCACTCAGGGTTTTTTCTACAGTAACAAAAGGAATACAGTGTACATGTTTATAACAAATGTTTGATAACAAGTAGTCTAATTGAAAAAGTACAAATATATAAACATATCTTTAAAATTATAGAGTAATAGTGGATGAGAGGAGGTGGACTTGGAAGGGAGGCGAGGGAACAAAAGGAAGGGATAGGGGTTAGAGGGATCAAAGATGAGTCCACGGGTGGAATATCCACATCATGCCAATGGACGTCACCAGTGTGGAAAGATAGGGTGTGGTAAAAGGGGGATAAGGGAAAAGGAAAGGTATAGAGATAGGCTAAGACCCAGACTTAGGCCACCGGGCCCATATCAACATCCATTCACCAGAAAGAAAGAAATACGCTAACATATTTGCAACAACCTTTGGAAATGCTTGCCTATGTGGGGTAAAAGAGAACTCATCACCTGATAAAAGGGGAAAAAGGAGCTTTAGCTTTAAAAGGCATGCAGGGTATAAGAGAGGCCTGTGTTGTCCTGCCAGGTAATCCATAGATCCCAGACTTTGAAAAAATGCTCAGTTCTATCATGGAGTTTTGCTAAGATCTGTTCCGACAGCATGGTATTATTCAGGGATTTAAATACTTCGTCAACTATTAACCTATTTTGGTTCCTGGACGTAGTTTCTACGTCCAGGAACCATGCGCGCTACCGCGCTCTCCCACGGCCGATCGTGCGCGTGCACGCGCACTCCCATCCGCGTATTCAGTAGCCAAGGAATCAATGTATCGGGCTATGGAGCCCGATCACTGATTTCTCTCCCCCGCTGAAAAAGCGACAGCTTCTCTCGGAAGCTGTGCTTTTTCTGGCTGTCTCCTTCCCGTTGCGTCACTCTAAGCGCATGCTACTCTTAGAGTGACGTCATGTAAACAAACTCATGGCCGCCATCTTGTGGCCAAAAAGTAATACTACACCTGAAAAAAAAAAAAAAAGAATTAACACACATTTACATTATAAATCTATTGTTTACCTCCCACCCTCCCAAAAGTACCCAAATAAAATGTTTACTAGAAACAAAAAAAACATTACAATAAAAAAAAACATGTAAATATTTACCTAAGGGTCTAAACTTTTTAAATATCAATGTAAAGATGAAATATTTCTATATTTTTTTTATTTTAAACTTGTAAATAGTGATAGATGCAAAATGGAAAAAAAATGCACCTTTATTTCCAAATAAAATATTGTCGCCATACATTGTGATAGGGACATAATTTTAATGGTGTAATAACCGGGACATATGGGCAAATACAATACGTGAGTTTTAATTATGGAGGCATGTATTATTTTAAAACTATAATGGCTGAAAACTGAGAAATAATGAATTTTTCCATTTTTTTCTTATTCTTCCTGTTAAAATGCATTTACAGTAAAGTGGCTCTTAGCAAAATGTACCCCCCAAAGAAAGCCTAATTGGTGCCGGAAAAAAACAAGATATAGATCAGTGCATTGTGATAAGTAGTGATAAAGTTATAGGCTAATGAATGGGAGGTGAACATTTCTCACGTGAAAACGACGGAACCTGAATGGGTTAATAAAGAAGAATTCCAACGTGAGGCTAAATGTCGCTTTGCTTGTGCCATAACAAACTGGACTAATTTATGGGGAGCACAAGGAAGGCTAGAGGGCCTGTCGCCAAGTAGTGCAATGAACGGATCAAAAGGAATGTCTCGACCCATTACTAGGTAACCTTCTGCCAAATGGAATTCCAGAATTGTTGGGCCACTGGACATTGGTACCAGATATGCCATGTATCTCCTATAACTGGACATCCTCAGTAGCAAAACTCGGAGTGAGACGGAGAAAAGAGATGTAGCTTAGCTGGAGTATAGTGTACTCTGTGTAATAATTTTAAGGAGGTCTCTATTGAGTAATAAAAGAGACTGTTTTTGGTTAATTGAGTACAACAGTGGGACCATTTACTTACTGACATCTCCTTTCCGCAATCTCTCTCCCAGTCAGCCTGACATTTTAATCTATCATCCATGTTGTGCTGGGATATCATTTGATAGACTTCAGAAATAAGACCCCTATCCAAAGGACGTGTCTTGCAGCGTACCTCAAACGGGAATATACTGTAAGTACGTCATTGTTCTTATCTAGGGAGCCTAAAAACTGAAAAACAAGCTGGGCTCTTTGAAATTCTTCTCTGGGGACAGGAAATTCACTAAAAACTGGTTAAGGGACATAGTTTTAAATGCCCTAAGAAATTTACCCAGAGTGATTAGTCCCTGGGCTATCCACCAATTGAATTGGTTATAGAGATGGCCTGGTGGGAAATCAGGATTTCTTAAGAGGTGTGTCATACAAGAAATTGGAGTCTGAAAACCATATGGCAGCCTGCATTTATTCCATAATTTAAAGGAATGAGCTGAAAGCGGGGACGTTGTGCTTATAGATTGAGTGGGAATATTTTTAGACCACATTATGGCCGGCATAGAGAGAGAGGGCTTACGAGTTGAGATTCCAAAGCCACCCATTGAGGAGCAGGTGCACCTGAATTAACCACCGCCAGATGGGAAATTTGGGCAGCCAAATAGTAATTCCAGAGTAGGGGTGCCCCAAGGCCTAGCCAGGGTAATGTATTTTATCCTAGGTTTATGCTGTCTCCAAATGAAGTTTTGAATCTGTTTCTGAAGGTTATGCAATGCCATTTTCTTAATTTGTATAGGGAGGACCCTAAATAGGTAAAGAAGACGAGGAAGAAGGGTCATCTTCACTGACATTACTCTGCCTAGCAAAGAAACAGGTAGTTCGTTCCAGGATTCTAAATCTGATTTAAGCTTTCTGTATAAAGCTGAATAATTATTCTCGTATAGATTTGCAGGGTCCTTAGACAAATTAATTCCAAGGTATTTGATAAATTTAGGTTTTAATTGGACTCCCAGGTAGAGATGGGCCGAACCTCTGATTTTAGGTTCGCGAACTTCCACGGAAGGTTCGGTTCGCGGAAAAGTTCGCGAACCGCAATAGACTTCAATGGAGAGGCGAACTTTGAAAAATAGAAAAAATTATGCTGGCCACAAAAGTGATGGAAAAGATGTTTCAAGGTGTCTAACACCTGGAGGGGGGCATGGCGGAGTGGTATACATGCCAAAAGTCCCGGGGAAAAATCTGGATGTGACGCAAAGCAGTGTTTTAAGGGCAGAAATCACTTTGAATGCTAAATTGCAGGCCTAACGTGCTTTAAAACATCTTGCATGTGTATACATCAATCAGGGAGTGTAATTAGAGTACTGTTTCACACTGACACACCAAACTCACTGTGTAACGCACCGCAAATAGCTGTTTGTTGTGTGTTGTGACGGCCGTGCTGGACTACTGCGCAACATGGCGAGATTGTTCTTCCTCACTCAGTGATGTCAGGTAATGTATGACTTCCTTCTCAACTTTCCATGGCACTGTTAAATAGCTTACGTTTTGTTTTTAAATTACATTTTCTACTTGCTGTGTACTTGTTCAGTACCGCTACAATGAGAATCCTATGGAGGCGGGCACGTCTGACATTGTGACCCCGGGTAAAGGCCGGGGAATGAGGGATGGAATCCGGTGTGGAGCCTGAGCAACGCTACACATCCAAGGAGGGCAGCAGGCAGGCATGCACGCCCGCCCCGAGGTAGTGACCAAAAATAACAATACAGGAGGAAGACTTTCGAGGCCCTGCTGTGTATTTGAAATGAATGTACTTTAAATCATTTAACGAGAACCAGTTATGGCGGGCAAAGATGACACCACATTCCTTTCACGAGAATCATATGGAGGCGGGCAAGTCTGCCATTTGTGACCCCGGGTAATGGCCAGGGAATGAGGTATGGAATCCGGTGTGGAGCCTGAGCAACGGCTACCACTGCACATCCAAGGAGGGCAGCAGGCAGGCATGCAATACAGGACTTTGAGGCCCTAATTGTAATGAATCAACTTTAAATCCTTTAACAGGAATCCGTTATGGAGGGCAAGTCTGCCATTGTCACCGCGGGGAATGAAGGTTGGATTCCGGCCCGAAGTGGGAGCCTGCTGAGACCCATGCTGTAGCTGCCCTGACCGTGCTTTGCAGACCAGGCATCTGTGGTCAGATGGACCCTTGAGCCAGCGGAAGACAAACCAAGTCGAAAGCATTTGCCAAGAATGTTTTACGGAGGGCAATTTTTGTTGGCATTTTTGTAAATTGTTTGAAAATGTAGATGGTTGTATTTTTAAATTGTTTGAAACTTTAGATGGTTGTATTTTTAAATTGTTTGAAACTGTATCCATTCAAGTGCAAGTTATGCACTGACTGCCAGGTATAATGTGCAGTCACAGATGCAGTGAAAGGTATGCAGTGACTGCAAACAGCCATTTGAGTAGTGACGGCCGTGCTGGACTGGTGCGCACCATGACGAGAGTGCAGGTGATGGTGGCTTTTCAGCCCATATGCTCGCCCGGCTGATGTAGCTGAATGACAGAACAGTGGCTGTCTAGCTGATCAAATTTGATCTGACCACAATGAAACAATGACCTTATTATCTTTGGTGTGCCATCCCCACCCGAGACACTCATATAGCCGGCGGTCATTGCTTCATTGTGATACGCAAGCCCCTTCACCGCGGCAAGGTAATGATCACGAAGGGGGATGGGCACATGTACATGCCTTTTGTTTTTTGTTGCAGCCGCCTGCAGTTCAGCCATAAAAATTAGGCAGGTATGTGCATGCCCAAGAAAAATTAGTATAGCGGCCGCTGCTAGCAGCGGCCTTAAAAATTCTGGAATCCGCCTAGAGTCCTGGACCCTGGTGGTGGTGGTGGCAGAGAAGGCAGTCAAACGGCCTGCAGGCAGAGATGCTGTCTGTGGAGACTGACTTAGTCTTCGGTCGTGCAATAGCCCCCAGGGATCCATGCCTCGTTCAGTTTGATAAGGGTCAGGTACTGAACACTGTCATGACTTAGGCGACTTCTCTTCTCAGTGACAATGCCTCCAGCTGCACTGAAGGTCCTTTCTGACAGGACGCTTGCGGCAGGGCAAGAGAGAAGTTGTATGGCAAATTGGGACAGCTCTGGCCACAGGTCAAGCATGCGCAACCAGTAGAGCAAGGGTTCATCCTCGCTGCTCGCAGTCGCAGTGTGTACATCCACACTTAAGGCCAGGTAGTCGGCTACCTGTCGGTCCAGGCGTTGGTGGAGGGTGGATCCCGAAGGCCTACTGCGAGGCGTTGGAGTAAAGAGTGTCCGACATCACCCTGAGATCGCTGGAGCGGCCTGTCTTTGCCTGCGTGGACTGGTGAGGAGGAGGAGGAATACTCCCAGTGGTACCTTTATTGCGTTGTACTGTCACATCACCCTTAAATGCATTGTAAAGCATCATTGACAGCTTGTGCTGCAAGTGCTGCATCCTTTCCGCCTTGTGTAGAGTTGGTAACAGGTCTGCCACTTTGTGCCTGTACTGAGGGTCTAGTAGCGTGGCCACCCAGTACAGGTCATTCCCCTTGAGTTTTTTTGATACGGGGGTCCCTCAACAGGCTGGACAACATGAAAGAGGCCATCTGCACAAAGTCGGATCCAGACGTACTCTCCATCTCCTTTTGCTCTTCCACAGTGACGTCACGCAACTCCTCTTCCTCTCCCCAGCCACGGACAATACCACGGGAACGTGGAGCAGCAGAAGCCCCCTGTGACGGCTGCTGTGGTTGTTCTTCTGCCGCCTATTCCTCCTCCACAGAAACACCTTCCTCATAATCATCCGAGTCTGACTCCTCTCCTTCCCCACACGACTCCTCTTCTTCCTCCTCCTCCCCCCTCTGTGGTGCCGCAGGTGTTGAGGAAACCTGTGGTTCGGCTGAAAATTGGTCCCACGACTCCTCCTGCCGTAGCTGTTCCTGTTCCCGCTCCTCCACAGCTTCATCCACCACTCTACGCACGGCACGCTCCAGGAAGTAAGTGTAGGGGATCAAGTTGCTGATGGTGCCCTCAGCGCGACTCACCAGGTTGGTCACCTCCTCAAACGGCCACATGGTCCTGCATGCATTTTGCATCAGTGTCCAGCTGTTGGGCCGCAACATCCCCGTCTTCCCAGATTGTGTCCTTCTACTGTAGCTGTACAGGTACTGGGTGACGGCTTTCTCCTGGTCTAGCAGGCGAGAGAACATGAGCAGGGTGGAATTCCAGCGAGTCGGGCTATCGCATATCAAGCGTCTCACCGGCAAGTTGTTTTTCCGCTGAATGTCCGCAAGCCGTGCCATGGCCGTATAAGACCGCCTGAAATGCCCACACAACTTCCTGGTCTGCTTCAGGACGTCCTCTAAGCCTGGGTACTTTGAGACAAATCTTTGCACGACCAGATTCAGCACATATGCCATGCAGGGTACATGTGTCAGTGTAACGATTGTGGAATTCTCTCCGTGATCAGCGCACAAGATGTGCGCTGACACTGCGGAAATCCTCCACAAGCGTATAATTTGCGGGAACCCAGCAAAAGGTGCAATGCACCTGTAGAGGGAAATTCCTGTCGACAGGGGGAGCTGTGGAGTGCAGAGGAACAGCTCCTCTGCCCTACCACACACGCCAGACAGGAATTGTACGAAGGGAAGAAACGCAATCGCAAGAGAGGCGATTGAGAATGAGCACAGAGACAGATTGTATGTGTGTGCACCAAACTAGTCGCCAACCCGCGACGGTGCTCACACCACAGCAGATATGAAGTAGGAACGCGATCGCGAGAGGTGCGATCGCCAGACGTGACACAAGGCTACAGCAAGGCAGAGGACGAGAGTAGCAAAGGCACAGCAAATCATACAATGAGGAGATAAGGAAAATAACAAACGCTAACTGAACGCGAACACCGCACTCATTCGCAACAGTGCACGCGTTCATGTGCGGTCTCCACGTGATAAGTTTTTTAAATCTCTTAAAGGTACAAGAGCCATATTCGACAAAATCGTACAAATCGGAAATTCCGTCTACACTGGGGTTTTGGGTCAGGCTGTTCATACTGTAACGATTGTGGAACTTTCCCCGTGATCAGCGCACAACGCGTGCGCTGACACGGCGGAAATCCTCCACAAGCGTATAATTTGCAGGAACCCAGCAAAAGGTGCTACGCACCCGTAGAGGGAAAATTCCTGTCGGCAGATGGCGCTGGGGAGTGCAGAGGAACCAATCCTCTGTACCTTTACAAATGCCAGACAGGAATTGTACGAAACGCAGAACGCAATCGCAAGAGAGGCGATTGCGAATGAGAATGAGCAAAGGGACAGGTTGTATGTGTGTGCGCCAATCCAGTCGCCACCCCGCGACCGCACACACACAACAGCAGATATGAAATAGGAACGCGATCCGAGAGGTGCGATCGCCAGATGAGACACAAGGCAGATCAGGACAGAATACGAGGTTAGCAAAGGCACAGCAAATAATACAATGAGGAGATACGGAAAATAACAAACGCTAGCTAACCGCGAACACCACAGTCATTCGCAACAGTGCACGCGGTTATGCGCGGTCTCCACGTGATAAGCACAATAGAGACAAGCACGCCTAACTAACCACCGATAGACAAACATGAAACAGACGACGCGAGCGCTTGTTTAACGGTTACCTCACCGAGCCTCCAGCAAGCGTTCGTAGCAGACAAGACAGACACACGAAAACAGGGACAAGCGAGAGATAGGATCCACAGCACTAGCGAAAACAGGCCAGTGCGATCCAGGGAGACAGAGAGATGGAGATCAGATGGATCCACAGCACTAGCGCTAGGCGAGTGCGATCCAGGCAAGACAGATAGAGGAGATAGCTGGTAGCAACCGCTGCTCCAGCTATACTCCAGGAACAAGGATCAGAACGACCTCCTGTCGACCACCGCAGGGACAGGACAATCGCAACAGACAAACAAAACAGATATGCAATCCTAACTGCATTAGGGAACCTGCCGAATGCAGTCCCAGAATTACTCTAAGCTAATCTTTCAAACAATGAGCAAGGCTGACACTCTCCAGAGTGTTTCACAGGAAGAATCCTTATGACCAGTAACTTACTGTGGGAAACATAGCTCTTTTTAGAGCAAGCCCACAAAGGATGTGGCTAGGCAATCTGCATGACACACATATGCAAATTCCTCAGCAGCAAGCTGCACAACTGACAAAAGTTCTCTCTTCCAGAGACCTGCAGAATGCAGATCTGAACAGTGGTCAAAAGGCTGCTTGCCTGCCTGCGCAGGCAGCCACGCGGATCCTCACAGTCAGCTTTCCCAAATTCAAAGCGGAAAGGAGATTGCTGCCGTTGTCACACACCACGCTGCCGATCTCCAGCTGGTGCGGGGTCAGCCATTGCTCCACCTGTTTGTTAAGAGCAGCCAGGAGAGCTGCTCCAGTGTGACTCTCCGTTTTGAGGCAAGACATGTCTAAAATTGCATGACACCGTCGTACCTGGCATGCAGCGTAGGCTCTGGGGAGATGGGGCTGTGTAGCTGGAGAGGAAGAGGAGATGGCAGCACCGCTAGAGTTCAACTGACACTCAGTCAAGGAGGAGGAGGTTGACAGCGAAGAGGATGCAGCTGGAGGAGAAGGAGAGGAGGTGGCAGGAGGCCTGCCTGCAAGCCGTGGAGGTGTGACAAGTCGGTCCGCTGCACAGCCACGTACTCCCTGCTTGCTGCCATCGGTCACAAGGTTGACCCAATGGGCTGTGTACGTAATGTAGCGGTCCTGCCCGTGCTTGGCAGACCAGGCATCCGTGGTCAGGTGGACCCTTGACCCAACGCTCTTTGCAATAGATGACACCACTTGCCTCTGAACTGCACGGTACAGTTTGGGTATGGCCTTTCGTGAAAAATAAGTGCGGCCTGGTATCTTCCACTGCGGTGTCCCAATGGCCACACATTTACGGAAAGCCTCGGACTCCACCAGCTTGCATGGTAATAGCTGGTGAGCTAATAGTTCCTAATAACCGGGCAAGAGGGTGACTGGCCGAAATTGGCTTCTTCCGCTCAAAGACTTCCTTCACGGACACCTGGCTACTGCTGTGGGCAGAGGAGCAGGAACCGCTCAAGGGCAGAGGCGGTGTGAAGGAGGGTGGCTGTGAAGGTTCAAGGGAGAAAGCGGATGAAGACGATGCACCTGAAGGAGGAAGAGGAGACGGAGGGTGGCTTGTCTTTTGAGGGGTACTGCTTTTCCTCAGGTGTTCTTCCCATAGCTGTTTGTGCCTTTTCTCCAGGTGCCTTCGTAAGGCACTTGTCCCTATGTGAGTGTTGGCCTTTCCACGGCTCAATTTTTGGAGGCAGAGAGAACAGATGGCTTTGCTCCTATCTGAGGCACACACCGTAAAATATTTCCAAACCGCAGAGCCCCCTGGGGTGATGGCACTACAGTGGCATCAACAGCTGACCTTGAAGGGCATGTTGGCTGGCTGGCCATAGCTGGTGATACATGGCGCCGGACACTGCCCTCAGCTGTGTCTGAGGACGAGCTCCCTCTGCTTCTATCGTGGAGTCGTCTCCTCCTTCTCCTCTCTGGCTCCCACTCTGAACTGTCCCCCTGGTCATCTCCTCTATTGGGTACATACGTGACATCCATATAATCGTCATCATAATCCTCCTGCCCAGCTTCACTTTCCTCAGACACCTCCTCAACTGCACCAACTTCAGGTGGATCATCATGCCCCTCCTCACACATTATGTCCATACTATCGCCACCTAACTCAGACGTATGAGGTGGTGTACCTGCGCCTTCTTCTTGTTGTTGCAGTAGTGGCTGTGAATCAGTGATTTCACCACCACCACCACCAGATAACTCCTGCGAAGTGTCAAATGCAGCGGATGTGGCGCTTGTTGTAGCGCTGGTGGCTGCGGGAGATGAGGTTTTCTGTGTTAAATACTCAAGCACGTCCTCACAATTTTGGAAAGTGATGGCACGTGCCTTCTTCTGAGCACTGTACTTTGGTCCAGGTCTGCACAAAATCACAGCAACACCACCTCGCACAGACCTGCCAGTGCCAGGTGGCCTTCCTCTGGGTCTGCCTCTACCTCTTCCTCTACCTGGTTTGTCCATTTTGTCCATCTCGGGGGGAAGTTAGGTATATGCAGTGAGGTGAGTTCACTCAACCCAAAGGTAGTTATATATGCAGTGACATTTCTTTGATCTTTTGTTTAGACAACACTCAGTGGTTGATTCATGGAGGGAGTACAACGGCACAAGATGAGGCTATACTTATATGTCTGCTCCTCACAATTCATATTCCAGGATTGATCTGATCCTAATATCCTAAAACTCAACATTCACCCTGGAGGCTCAATGAGGCACTCTTATTGAATTCAGAAATCATTGACCAGGTTGACACTAGCATTTCAAATTACTTTAATGAAAATGACACCTCTGAAATCTCCCCTGGTATTTGTTGGTTGGCCCACAAAACGGTTGTCATTTTCATTAAAGTAATTTGAAATGCTAGTGTCAACCTGGTCAATGATTTCTGAATTCAATAAGAGTGCCTCATTGAGCCTCCAGGGTGAATGTTGAGTTTTAGGGATTGGCGAAGACATAACAGTTAAGACCGGATCGTGATCTGACCATGAAGTTAACAGGTGTCTAGAATATGTCATGAGGGGAGTACAACTAGCAGATATTAGGATCAGATCAATCCTGGAATATGAATTGTGAGGAGCAGACATATAAGTATAGCCTCATCTTGTGCCGTTGTACTCCCTCCATGAATCAACCACTGAGTGTTGTCTAAACAAAAGATCAAAGAAATGTTTGCTTTTGTTGAGATCGGAAGGGCGAGGAGGATGGGTTCTATCCAAGCTGTCATTAGGAGTGGCATTAAAGTCACCAGTCCATATCAATGAGTCAAATTTTAAGCTCATAAGTATATTAGATACCTTGGTGATATTATCAAAATTTTGGTCTGGCGGAGCATAGAATAACAATACACAATATTTTAGAGAGATATGTACCAAGGAGAATGACATATGTTCCATCTGAGTCACTAATATGTGAGGTGACTTCCATGGGAAATGCATTAGAGAGAAATATGGCCACTCCTCTTCTTTTGGAGCTATAATTAGATAAATAATACCTCTGCAGGGTGTTGTGTAAACATTTTGGATGAGACTGGGAGGTGAAATGGGTCTCCTGTACACATAATATATCCGGGTGGTGCTTCAAATAATCTTTTAATGTTTTATGCCTTTTAAGTGGTGAGTTCAAACCCCTAGCATTATGTGAAACAATATTGATCGACTTGTTAGCCATAGTCTAATATGGATCCATTGCTAGATAAAAATATAAGAACATAAGTCAGGTTAACGAGCAAAGGATTTGCTAACGCGGATAAAAGGTATGTGAATGGGCATAAATTGAATAGTGCTGAGTGGGGGGTCAGGGGGAGGGAAAAGGAGTATCATGAGGCAACACAATAGTGTTAAAAATTTGTCTAACAGAGGGCCCATAATAAAGCAAGCCCACTACAAGCACTAAAAGGGGGGGACAGCAATAACATACAAGCTGAACCACTTATGCTAAGATTTAGCGAAATATAGGCAGTAGCCCTCAGAACAGGGGACTCTCCATTAGTGTTGGGCGAACAGTGTTCGCCACTGTTTGGGTTCTGCAGAACATCACCCTGTTCGGGTGATGTTCGGGTTCGGCCATATGGCCGAACTAAGAGCGCATGGCCGAACGTTACCCGAACGTTCGGCTAGCGCTGTGATTGGCCGAACGGGTCACGTGTAGTGTTGGGCGAACATCTAGATGTTCGGGTTCGGGCCGAACATGGCCGAACTCCGAACATAATGGAAGTCAATGGGGACCCGAACTTTCGTGCTTTGTAAAGCCTCCTTATATGCTACATACCCCAAATTTACAGGGTATGTGCACCTTGGGAGTGGGTACAAGAGGAAAAAAAATTTAGCAAAAAGAGCTTATAGTTTTTGAGAAAATCGATTTTAAAGTTTCAAAGGGAAAACTGTCTTTTAAATGCGGGAAATGTCTGTTTTCTTTGCACAGGTAACATGCTTTTTGTCGGCATGCAGTCATAAATGTAATACATATAAGAGGTTCCAGGAAAAGGGACCGGTAACGCTAACCCAGCAGCAGCACACGTGATGGAACAGGAGGAGGGTGGCGCAGGAGGAGAAGGCCACGCTTTGAGACACAACAACCCAGGCCTTGCATGAGGACAAGAAGCGTGCGGATAGCAATTTGCATTTTGTCGCCATGCAGTCATAAATGTAATACAGATGAGAGGTTCAATAAACAGGGACCGGAAACGCTAACCCATCACAGATGTTCATTGTTCATGTTACTTGGTTGGGGTCCGGGAGTGTTGCGTAGTCGTTTCCAATCCAGGATTGATTCATTTTAATTTGAGTCAGACGGTCTGCATTTTCTGTGGAGAGGCGGATACGCCGCCGATCTGTGACGATGCCTCCGGCAGCACTGAAACAGCGTTCTGACATAACGCTGGCTGCCGGGCAAGCCAGCACCTCTATTGCGTACATTGCCAGTTTGTGCCAGGTGTCTAGCTTCGATACCCAATAGTTAAAGGGTGCAGATGGATTGTTCAACACAGCTACGCCATCTGACATGTAGTCCTTGACCATCTTCTCCAGGCGATCGGTGTTGGAGGTGGATCTGCACGCTTGCTGTTCTGTGTGCTGCTGCATGGGTGTCAGAAAATTTTCCCACTCCAAGGACACTGCCGATACCATTCCCTTTTGGGCACTAGCTGCGGCTTGTGTTGTTTGCTGCCCTCCTGGTCGTCCTGGGTTTGCGGAAGTCAGTCTGTCGGCGTACAACTGGCTAGAGGAGGGGGAGGATGTCAATCTCCTCTCTAAAGTCTCCACAAGGGCCTGCTGGTATTCTTCCATTTTGACCTGTCTGGCTCTTTCTTCAAGCAGTTTTGGAACATTGTGTTTGTACCGTGGATCCAGAAGGGTATAAACCCAGTAATTGGTGTTGTCCAGAATGCGCACAATGCGTGGGTCGCGTTCAATGCAGTCCTAGGCCGAAGAGGTCATAGCCTAGGGTCACAAAACCTGTTTATTTGGGCAATTTCAATGGTGGCGAGTCTGACGTACATAAATCGCAGCAATGGCCGTTAGCAACGTCTGAATCTCACGAAATGTCTCATGCAGGTAGAAGACATATTGTTAGACTTGGGCTCCAAAGATGGGGTCCCTACATCTCTGCAAACCAGAGTTACAGGGCTCCAAATTTGGTAAAATCCCCCATAGGCTTTCATTGGGCCTCCTATTTACAGTTCCAAAATCTCACATCTTTTCAAAGGGCAATTACTCAGCAGTACCAAATGTTCTAGCATTGTAGGGACCCTTAGGGGGAACATTACTGGTGAGTTTCGGGCCCCTAGGCCAAAGAGGTCATAGCCTAGGGTCACAAAAACCAGTTTATTTGGGCTATTTCAATGGTAGTGATGGTGACGTACATAAATCGCAGCAATGGCCGTTAGCAAAGTCTGAATCTCACGAAATGTCTCATGCAGGTAGAAGACACATTGTTAGACTTGGATTCCAAAGATGGGGTCCCTACATCTCTGCAAACCAGAGTTACAGGGGTCCAAAATTGGTAAAATCCCCCATAGGATTTCATTGCCTCCCTATTTCACTTTCCAAAATCTCACATCTTTTCAAAGGGCAATGGCTCAGCAGTACCAAATTTTCTAGCATTGTAGGGACCCTTAGGGGGAACATGACTGGTGAGTTTCGGGCCCCTAGGCCGAAGAGGTCATAGCCTAGGGTCACAAAAACCTGTTTATTTGGGCTATTTCAATGGTAGTGATGGTGGCGTACAAAAATCGCAGCAATGGCCGTTAGCAAAGTCTGAATCTCACGAAATGTCTCATGCAGGTAGAAGACATATTGTTAGACTTGGATTCCAAAGATGGGGTCCCTACATCTCTGCAAACCAGAGTTACAGGGGTCCAAAATTGGTAAAATCCCCCATAGGATTGCATTGCCTCCCTATTTCACTTTCCAAAATCTCACATCTTTTCAAAGGGCAATGGCTCAGCAGTACCAAATTTTCTAGCATTGTAGGGACCCTTAGGGGGAACATGACTGGTGAGTTTCGGGCCCCTAGGCCGAAGAGGTCATAGCCTAGGGTCACAAAAACCTTTTTATTTGGGCTATTTCAATGGTAGTGATGGTGACGTACATAAATCGCAGCAATGGCCGTTAGCAAAGTCTGAATCTCACGAAATGTCTCATGCAGGTAGAAGACATATTGTTAGACTTGGATTCCAAAGATGGGGTCCCTACATCTCTGCAAACCAGAGTTACAGGGGTCCAAAATTGGTAAAATCCCCCATAGGATTGCATTGCCTCCCTATTTCACTTTCCAAAATCTCACATCTTTTCAAAGGGTAATGGCTCAGCAGTACCAAATTTTCTAGCATTGTAGGGACAGTCAAGTGAGAGGCACAAGGTTCTCCTGTATGCCATAGTACAGCAATACCCTCATCATAAAGGGGTATCCATCTCCTAATGAGGATTCAAGCCAGGTTTAATAAAGCATTTGCTGACTCTTAAGTATTAAGTTATACAGCCCGCAATGGGATTATGTCAGTCATGATAACAAAGAATGTATTCTTACCAGAGAAAGAACCGGGCGTTTCTGATGTGTGTAGATCAATCTGAAGAGTTTGGACGATAATCCAGGGCCCTTGGAAGTGTACGCGGCCGTCCGGCCGTGGACCAGGTCCTGCGGGGTCGTGAAGGTTGTTGTTGCCTGGAAGACTGCTGAGATGTTGTCGGTAGCTCGTAGGGGATGTCAGCCTGTTTCATGATGAACTGAAATCCAGCGCTAGAGGTCTAGGTCTTTTGCTGTACTCCATTTTCTAAAAGATCTCTTGGACCGTTGTTCCTTTGGAGCTATAACCTATTGAGTAGGTGATCGTGGTCGAAATTCCAGGGCTCTTGGAAACGATCGAGGACAGCCCACCATAGACCAGGTTCTACGGGGTCGTGGGGATCGTTGTTGTCTGGGAGGTTGCTGGTTGTTTGTCAGTAACTCGAATGAGATATCCACTTCGTTAAGGGCTGATGCAGCTTCCTCCGTGGTCTTGCAGTTGTATTGCTTACTGTTTATGGTAAACGATAACATCAATGGAAATCGCCAACGATATCTTATGGATGCTCTCTGAAGTGCTAATGTGTAGGGCCTAATCGCACGCCATTTAGCAATGGTGACCGGGGCCAGATCCTCAAAGAGTTGTACAGACTGCGGTACATCAGGCAGGGTGTCTAAATCTCTAGCTGCTAGCAGGATTTTGTCTCGGATGTCCTCTGATGCTATTTTAGCTATAACGTCGTGGGGTAATTCAGGATTCCTTGGTCTCACAAAGGCCCTATGTATGCATACAACATGCATTAGTGACACATCCACATTAGGCAGCAGGACACAAAAAATATTGGCAGCAGCAGCATTCATGTCCTCAATAGACTCAGGGAAACCTCTAATGCGTATATTAGCACGCCTGCTCCTATTTTCCAGATCTTCCATTTTCTCCTCAATCGTAATGATTCTGGTTTCTTGCGAATCTATCTGCGCTTTATCTATCTGAACAGCTGCCACTAAGTCATCAGTCTTGTCTTCCAAAAGATGAACCCTTTCTCTCACTTCAGTAATTTTATTGGAGAGATTATTAACTGCCTTCCTTAATTCATTCCTAAATATTTGTGTGATTGTCCCCAGCAGCTCCTCGGAAGACATACCTGCATGAAATGTCCCTCATGCAGGGGGTTTAGCAGTCTGCGACAAGCTGGGATCCATGTGCTGAGAGTGGAGATCCATTGGCAATGAGCGTGGAAAAGAATGTGTGTGGTCTGCAGAGTTTTCGTTCTGTGTGCCCGTTAACTGCTTTGAGCAGGGAGAAGCCGTGTGCTGTGAGCAGTGATCCGGTGGCTGCAAGCAGGGAGAAGCCTGTGTGTGGTCCACATATCCTCCGAGCGGCATACTCACTGGCTGGTGTGAGCAGGGAAGAGCCTGCGCCGGTCCCACGCTACCTCCGCTCGAGTCTTCCTGCTCCTCGGCTCTCTGCGATGGTGGCAGGCTGGGGACAGTGTGCTGCGGTTGAAGCTCAGGGAGAGGAGAATGAGGAGAGGTTTGTGAGATGGACGCAAAGCTGGTAGATGGATGATCCCGGTCGGCCATCTTGGAAAAACGTCTCCTGAGCTTAAGTGGGGAAAGAAGGGGTCTTGAGACAGATCTATTTCACAGAGGGTATCCCAGGGGTGACCGGTGCATAGCTTAGTCCCAGAGCTATCAAATGATACCTATATCACCCTGTTCTGTTGAGTGGAATAGCAGTGATTCAGCCTGGAGTATGGAGCTCACTGAGAACACATCTGCTCCCTGTGGCACCGCACATATGCCCCGTCATTTTTCTTTCAATTGCAAATGCAACCAGTTTTTCAATGGTGTATTGGTTTAACATAGCAAAACCTACTGTTGGCTCTAGATTCTAATCTATCACTCCTATTTGCAAACAGATTTCACTGAAGCTGTACATTGCATCCCAGAACATAGTTTAGGGGCCATTGCCTTTTCAACTATAGTCATTTTTCTTTCAATTGCAATTGCAACCAGTTTTTCAATGGTGTATTGTTTTAACATAGCAAAACCTACTGTTTGCTCTAGATTCAAATCTATCACTCCTATTTGCAAACAGTTTTCACTGAAGCTTTAAATTGCACCCCAGAACATAGTTTAGGGCCCATTACCTCTTCAACTATAGTCATTTTTCTTTTAATTGCAAACGCAACCAGTTTTTCTTTTTTTTAAATCAGCCTTTATTAAGAATCAACGAAAGGCAAATAATAATTCAGGGAAAACATTGTATGACACATTTTACATACAGAGCAGCAGCAGCGTTTCAAAACATAACTGAAAAAATCAACCCAATCAAAGACACATTGCGACCAGTCCCAAGCCCACAAAGAAAGCATACATTAATTTTACCTCCCTAGAAAGGCCCACCAAACAGTCTGTCTTGGATCAAGGAACGATCCGGGAGCCCGGGAGCCCAACCAGACCGACTAAATTAGATCAATTTTTTTGAGGGGCCCCTCTATGGACATATATTAGTTTTTCCATTTTAAGGTACTCGTTTATTTGTTTAACCCAGGCATCTGGCAGTGGGTGATTGGAATCCTTCCATAACCTTAAAATCAGTAATTTGGCCTGAAATAAGAGTCTGAGGACCATCACCTGAATATGCTCTGGTATTGAAAGGTCTGTAAGCAATCCTAATATACAAAATTGAACCGTCCTAGGGATTTTTTGTTTTACAACAGTATCAATGGTATCCAATACCGTTCCCCAGTATCTATGTAGCTTTGGACAATGCCAAAGCATATGTAGTAAATCTCCATGGTCTCTGCGACACCTGGAGCAGATTGGGTCCTCTCTAAGGTGCATAGCATGGAGTCTTTTAGGTGTTAGTAGGTTCCTGTGGAGTATATTAAGTTGTGACATTTTTTGTGAGGTGTTGGTGGATACCAATGGCACCGCTTGAAGAATTGCAATCCAGTCTTCATTTGTCAGTGTGTCTATCTCTTCAACCCATTTCCTATAGCATTTAAGAGTGAATTTCTTTAGAAATAGACCCATCAGAAGAGCATAACAAGAAGAAATAAATCCGGTTCTTGCATTGGAATGGTTTATCAGATTAAATATCAGAGTCGGACACAACCGCAAGGGAATAGTTCTACGGTGTTTATGGATCGCGTGTGATAGTTGCATGTATTGAAATTGAAATAATAACGAATCGTGACTTTGTCTCAATTCCAATATTTGCTCACTAGATTTTAGCTCCTCTCTTTCTATTATTTGCCCGAATAAAGAAATTCCTTCTCCTGCCCATTTTTTCAAAAAGTCTAATTTAGACAATTCTGCAAATCTCAAAGTATATAATGGGGTATAATTGGTGTATCCTTCAATATCCTGCATGTAACGAAGTCTGTTCCATACCTTCTGCATTAGTGTTAGTGTGGGTGCTTGTTTCCCTTTAGAGCCACAAAGTTCTGCTTCTAAAGCAGCATAAATTGACTGACACCCCAAAATGTAGTTCAACAGAGGTCTAGTTGAATCTAATAACTCCTCATTTTCCCAGCCAACCATATGTTGTGCCTGTGAAGCTAAAAAGTAGACCCAGGGGTTGGGTACCGCCAATCCTCCTTCCTCTTTAGAGTACTGTAAATATTGTAATTTTATTTTAACCCTACCCTGCCCCCATATGAAGTCCCAAAATATTTTATCCAGTACCTTAAATAGCCTGAGATGGAGCCATGTTGGAGCGTTGTGCAAGATGTACAACAATTGGGGCATAGTGACCATTGTTAGGAGATTAACACGAGCTACTGGAGACAGCGGCAGTCCGGACCATACCTTCAGTTTTTGAAGTATTTTGGCAATAAGGGGAGTAATGTTGGATGATTTGTATTGCTCCATGTCTGCTGAGACGCTAATCCCTAGATACTTAAATGATTCTACTTTTTGAATTTGTGAACAACCAGTAGGTAAAATTGTGTTAGTATTATCTAGGGGTAGAATGGATGATTTTTCCTAGTTTATTGTTAAACCGGAGAACTCACCAAAAATTGACAGAGTAGTCATAGCATTTACTAAAGAGGATTTAGTGTCCTGCATGAAAAGAAGGGTATCATCTGCGTAAAGCGCAATTTTCTCCTCAATGGTACCATACCTAAACCCCTGTATTTGATTCGAGTTCCTGATCTGTTCTGCTAAGGGCTCAATAGCTATCGCAAAAAGTAACGGGGACAACGGGCATCCCTGCCTCGTACCCCTTTCTAAGTTAAAGCTAGGAGAGATATTACCATTCACGCATAACCGTGCAGTAGGTGACTTATATAAGATCTTAATCCAGTGACAGAAGACAGGACAAAACTGCATAGCCTCCAGGACTGCATGTAAATACTGCCATTCCACACTGTCGAAGGCCTTGGCGATGTCCAAGGACAGTATAGCCCGATCCCCCTGATTATCTGCCCTTAACTGCATGTTTAAAAAAACCTTCTAATATTGATTGCAGTGGACTTAGAAGGAATGAATCCTGATTGGTCAGGTTTAATGATTGTGGTGATTATTTTAGCTAATCGATTCACCAAGACCTTCTCCAGTATCTTAATATCGGCTGTCAATAGGGAAATAGGCCTGTACGATTCTGCTTTCGTCAAATCCTTACCAGGTTTTGGAAGGAGAATAATAAGAGCCTCCGACATAGAAGCTGGAAGCTGTCCAGACTGATAAATTTACCCATAAACTTCCAACAATTGAGGAAGAAGCTTCTCAGAATATCTCTTATAAACCTCAATTGGCAAACCGTCATTGCCCGCTGCCTTATTATTAGGACATGTCGCTACTGCAATTTCGAGTTCATCTAACATAATAGGCGCATCCAACATGGCTCTATCCTCATCACTAATTTTTGATAGTGAAATAGAGTTAAGGTATCCAATCAATTCTTCTGGTGTATAATCAATTTTGGACGTATATAGCTCGGTGTAAAACCTCTCTAATTCACCCATAATTCCATTCATATCTGTGACCATATCCCCTGAGGGTACTTTTAACGCACTTATATAGTTAGGTGGCTCTTGAGCTTTGGTAACTACAGAGAGGAGATGCCCTGTTTGGTCTCCCTGCTCAAAGAAGGCCTGCTTAGTGAAAAATCTCTTATGTTTGGCTTTAGCAAGCAGATGTTCAGTGAGCAGGTCCTGTGCTTGTACCCAAGCTGACTTCTTTAAATCTGATGGGTCCGTAAGATATGCTGCCTCCAGTGCAAGGACATCTTTTCTAAGAGCTTCATCCTGTTCTCTAGTTTTGGATCTGATCTTGTTTATTTCACGACTAAACGTTCCCCTTAAATAGGCCTTAAATGCTTCCCACGTCCACATCGTTTTGGAGTGGTCATTATTATACATAAAGAATATTTGCATTTCTTGTAGGATTTCAGAGTGTGTGTTTATTAATGTTAGCCAATATGGGTTAAGCTTCCATAATGGCCTAGGCTTAGCCATAGCTAGGGGGTTATGAATACACACCTTTAAGGGTGAGTGGTCAGAGAGGGATCTTGCTAAATATTCAACCCTGTCAACGAGGGGTAATAGTGGTAGATTACATAATGCTAGGTCTATTCTAGAGAGTGACATATGTGTCCTGCTGAAGCAGGAATACACTAAATCCGATGGGTGCGAAGTTCTCCAAGCATCTACCATCCTCAACTCTGTCAGCAATCTAGCTAATGATGTTGGCTGACTCATTTGACTCCTAGACTTATATCTATCAATATGCTGATCCAAAAACATATTAAAATCCCCAATCCATAACATAGGTATGTGCATTTTATCTTGCACTAACTCTATAATCGGTTGGAGACTGGAAGGCGAGAAGGGAGGGGGAACATATATTGCAATCACAATAAGCTCCATCGAATTATAGACCGCATGAACTATCACAAAGCGCCCTTCTGTGTCTATATGGGATTTGATTAATTTAAATTGGATTTTGGCATGGACCAAAACAGAGACACTCCTGGAGTAAGAGGAGTAAACTGAGTGGAAGGAATGAGGCAGCCATCTTTTATTAAGCAGGTGCGTTGATGAGGGGGTAAGATGTGTCTCTTGTAGGCAGTATATGGCTGGGCCCTCTTTTTGAAGAAGTGCAAATATTGCCTGGCGCTTTACAGGGTCAGATACCCCTCTCACATTCCAGCTAGTGTTGGGCGAACAGTGTTCACCACTGTTCGGGTTCTGCAGAACATCACCCTGTTCGGGTGATGTTCGAGTTCGGCCGAACACCTAATGGTGTTCGGCCTTTTAAGTTCGGGTTCGCCCCGAACTACTGAATGGCCACCGAACAGGGCCCCTGTTCGGCCGAACAGGGCCCTGTTCACCCGAACATGCCGCAATACGGCCCCCCTATAGGGTCGCAGGCATAAGGGGGGAGCATGCCCCGATCGCGGGGGGTGGTCGGAAATTCCCCCCACCCCCTCCGCTAGCGCTCCCTCCTCTGCCCCCTTCCCCATACAAAAGTTTAAGGCAAGTTAAATAGTACTTGGTGGCTGGCCTGGCACTGGCAGTGGAGTGAGGAGGAGGAGGAGTCCGAGTAGCAGAGTGACGCGTTGAGGCCGGGCAGCGGGCGGTTCAGCGGTAGTACCCTTGTGGTACTTCCGCCCTTTCTCTGACCTCACGTCCTCTGCATACGAGTGTACGCGTCATGCGTACCCTCGTATTCGTCATCACGTAGAGGACGTGAGGTCAGAGAAAGGGCGGAAGTACCACAAGGGTACTACCGCTGAACCGTCCGCTGCCTGGCCTCAATGCGTCACTCTGCTACTCGGACTCCTCCTCCTCCTCACTCCACTGCCAGTGCCAGGCCAGCCACCAAGTACTATTTAACTTGCCTTAAACTTTTTTTATGGGGAAGCCGGCAGAGGGGGGAGCGCTAGCGGAGGGGGTGGGGGGAATTTCCGACCCCCCCCTGCGATCGGGGCATGCTCCCCCCTTATGCCTGCGACCCCATAGGGCCCCCAAAATGGGCATGTTCGGGGGTCCCATTGACTTCCATTGAGTTCGGCGTTCGGGCCGAACATGCCGAACATCTGGCCCATGTTCGGCCTGTTCGGCCCGAACCCGAACATCCAGGTGTTCGCCCAACACTAATTCCAGCCAACCACACATAAATCAGCCATTGTCATTCTTGGGAATGTAGATTGAGCAAAAGGCTGGTACACACTGCGTCTGAACAAAATAACCGCTGCTGCTACTTACATGAATCTGACGTAATTTGACGTAATAGTTTCCCTAAAATAACCCCAACCCCACTCCCCCATTGTGTAAGAAGGATCGCTGTAGGTAACATAGTTATGTATGGATCAGCTGTTACACTATACAAATAGCAAATAGAAATCAGAAAGAACTAGAGTTCTTTTTTCAGTTACCAAGTTCGGAATCACCTGTGGGAAGGGTACAGCAATTTTCATTGCCTCCACCCCCGCCAAAAGAAAGATAATGCAAATAAGTAGACACCACGATCTGTGTATGTAACGGACCCCTCCATCTTCTATGCAGTGAAAACATTTGTGGCAAAAAAGTAAAAGCACATAATCCTGGGGTGGAGATCCCAAGACAAGGAGAAGCAGGTAAAGTTAACTTTCAAAGATCAACTGACACAAATACAACCAATCTTCTTCCCATTAGAAGATATGTGAATGCTGACTAGTAAAACTCTAAGGTGCGTTGGAGAGATTAATCCTCCTCGTTATTGGTGGCAGTGTTAGTAGCATGTGCTTTAAGGTGCTGTTCGTTTTCATCTAACCACTGCATTGCCTCCTTTGGAGATTCAAAAAATTGGGATTCGTTGTCAGCGATAACTTTCAATTTAGCAGGATACAACATAGCATATTGTAGATGGAGCTTTTGCATACGCTTCTTTACATCGATAAATTTGGCCCTTTGCTTCTGCACCTCGGCGGAAAAATCTGGGTAGAAAGATATCTTGCTTTCATGATGCTGCCTTTCTGCCGCGCTATTCTTAAGATGGCTTCGCGGTCTCTGTAATGCAGTAGTTTGGCCAGTATGGGCCTGGGAGCAGCCCCTGGTCTGGGGGGACGTGATGGGACATGATGTGCCCTTTCAACAGCGTAAAGATTTTAGAAAGAATCGCGCCCAAAAATCTCGACTAGCCAGTTCTCTATAAAAATAGTAGGATCAGCCGATTCTGTTTTTTCAGGGAGTCCAACTATTCGAACATTATTCCTGCGCAGTCTATTCTCAATATCATCATTTTTATCTGTGTTTAAGATGGCATGCTTAATCACTCTTTTCAAGTCTCTCAAAGCAGGAGCATTTCATCTTCAACTACGCTTACTCGTGATTCAAGTGCTGTTGTTCTATTTCTTATATTAGACATATCCTGCCTCAGCAGACCTATTTCTTCCTTTATTCCTCCCGTTTGCTGTGAGAGGGACTGAATAGCTTCATTGCAATTTTTTACTGCTTCTAATATTTCCCTGAGAGAGGGTTCAGTATGCTCACCGTCTTGTGCAGAGCTGCTGGATCCATTTTGCTCCGCAGTCACAGCAGGTACTACCGGCTCCCTGTCGGTTTCCCACTCTGTCTCTGTGACGTTGTCCTCTTCCTGGTCGCCTACTGTCCCTCCCCAGTCTGCCTTTTGTTTTACCGGGGATGCCTCCTGCCCACCCTGGTCACCTTTGCTGGCAGTGTGGCAAATTTTTCCAGCTTGGCAGCCGCTTCCTTTGCCTTCCTCTCCTGTCTCTGCGCGCGTGTTAGCAGCGCATCAGCGCCATCTTGTCTTTGCGGAGTTTCTGCTGCGTCCTTCTCCTCCTTGTCCTTCTTCCCCATTGTCAGCTCCACAGCGTTTCTCTGAATGTCGGGGGACTCCTCCAGACTTCCCCTGTCCGAGGAGCTTAAAATGAGTCCAAAACGAGGGGTCCGTCACCCTGCACAGGATCTATTTGAGCCGGATCAAAGCGGGAGCTGTGTGAGGCACGTCTTCTCACATTGCCGGCCGGCCACGCCCCCCACGCAACCAGTTTTTCAATGGTGTATTGGTTTAACATAGCAAAACCTACTGTTGGCTCTAGATTCTAATCTATCACACGTATTTGCAAACAGATTTCACTGAAGCTGTAAATTGCATCCCAGAACATAGTTTAGGGGCCATTACCTCTTCAACTATAGTCATTTTTCTTGTGACCCTGTTGGAGGAGGTTGTGGCTGTGTGGAGCTCCTGACTACCAGAGTTATTCGGTGGACCTTGCCAGCCCTCTGGTTCATTTTTGGGATTGCTTTTGGACTGTGAGGCCCTGCTGGTTCCTTGGCCAGCAGGGACCTTCCCTACGCTAGCCGGCTGCTCCTAGCCATGGAGCGGCCGGCTTATACCCCCCCTGACTTTGGACAGCTGGAAAATGTGGCCGATGCTGGTGAAATTGCAGGAACTGTTGTAGCCTGGTTTCAAGCTTTTGATGGTGAGTTGAAGAAACCGAATGAGCTGAAATTTGCCTGGAAGAAACAACAACACAGGTATGGTGTGAACTGGTCACCTGGCCTGGTGAATACTGTTCCTGAGCTCAAAGAGTTAAAGACAAAACTGTTTCAGCAAAGAAAATGTGTGAAAATACTAGAAGCGAAGAGCGGTGCTTTTGGTGAGTTCATAAAGCACCGCAAAAGCCTTCTAGGTTTGGATGATGATCTTGGTGTTGATAGTTTTGAAGAAAATCAGGACTGTATGATTGTGGAGGATAAGAGCACTCCAGCCGGATCATCTAACTGGGTGAAACCGGATGAAGAAAATGCTGCTTCTATGTCAGACTTGTGTGTGGATGAAGAAATAGTTCAAGCTGGGGAAAATATGTCTCCTACCTCTGATGTGTCTGCTACTGCTGGGTGCAGGTAGTGCATTGTCTGGGGGCGATAGTCTGCGGTCCATAAATATGACTGACCCAGGAGATGCAAGCCTGTTACCGGTTAAAAATGAGGAAGAAAGTATGAAAATTAATGGATCCACATCAGATGTGCTGAGTGACTTAAAGAAAGTTGTTTCTGTAGAAAAAGGAGCTGTCAATCAAGTGGTGGAAATTAAGATAAGTGCAGAGACTGAACCAATGACAGAGAAAATGTCACAGCAAAAAGAAGAAATTTCTAAATCTGACATGGAATGAACTGTCTCTGAAAATGTTTCTGTTGAAAATAAACCTGCAGCTGTAATGGAGGAGGTGGATACAGCTAGTCCAACTGAGGAGGGTATTGTTCGTCGGGTTCTCTCTCAGTCTGGAGTGGTAATGGCGTCTAATTCGATTGAGACGCCGAAGTCCGCGCTAACCGGAAGTAAAATAACGCAAACCGGAAGTGACGTTGGGCCGCCCGGAAGTGATGCGGCGGCTTTCGGCGGTACAGAGAAAGTCGGCGTTCCTCGTGGCAAACTGTCACAAGGAACGTCAGGAGCAAAAATTCAAACAAAATTGAGTTCTCAAGCTGCTCAATCAAACAAAAATAAAAGAAAGGGGAAGAAAAAAGTGGAAAAAAATACTGCAAGCATGCTTACCAGAGCAAAGGCAAAAAAAGTGGGTGGGACTACAGAGGTTATTTTAGAGACAGGAAGTGAACCTGACGTGGGAGACAGTACAGAAAGTATGCTAATACCTGATGACATGGACGTGGAGGGTGAGAATCTTTTGTTACATGCAAATGTAAATATTGATGCTTCTTTACCTCCTGAAGAGATAGGTAATATTGACAGGATGGAAACTGTAATAGTAGATGATACATTGGTAGCAGCACCAATAGAAGGTAATGTAGAGGAAAAGGTTGATGCTCAATTTTGTGTTGAAACAGTTTACGGTGAAATTTTAATATCAAAAACTGAACGTGTGTAATGATCCGCTCAGCTGGCTGCACAGGCAGACAGCTGTTTGACCATTCCTCAAGTCGGTGGGCTGCAGGTCTCTGGAAGAGAGACCTGTCTTCACTTTGCAAGTTTCAGACCTGCTCTGCTGCTGAGGAATTTGCATTCATTTGTCATGCAAATTGCCTAGCCGCCTCCTTTGAAGACTTGCAGCATAAATGCCATGTGATCCCACAATCCTTTGCTGGTCATGATGGTTTGTTACATCTAAAGCTCTTCTGGAGTGTCAGCCTTGCTATTACTTGCTAAAGAATATCTTAGAGTATTCTTGGGGACTGCACTAGGCATCCCTCTAGTGCAGTCCGGTTGTATTATCTGTATTGCCTGTCTTGTCTTGTCTTTGCGATTGCACTGTCGCCAGCGGTTGGTGATGATGAATCGTTTGGTCCAGTACCTGGATCGCACTTGCCCTAGCGTTAGTGGCAGTGGGTCTCTCTAGTCTATGTCTTGGAGTTTTACCATAGCTGCGGTTGCTACTAGTTACTCCTTCTGTCTGTCTTGCCGTGTGGATCGCACTCGCTCTGGCGGTAAGAGCAGTGGATCCTGCTAGGCCTATTCCTGTATTTGGATCACACTTGCTCTGGTGGAAAAGAGCAGTGAATCCTGCTAACTCTGTTGCTGTACTTGGATCACACTTGCTCTGGTGGAAAAGAGCAGTGGATCCTGCTAGTTCTGTTTCTCTACTTGGTTCACACTCGCTCTGACGGAAAGAGCAGTGGATTCTTCCTGTCCTGTCCCTGAACCCGGATCGCACTCGCTCTGGCGGAAGAGCGGTGGATCTTATCTGACCTATTCCTGTTGTTCGTTCATCTGTCTGTCTGTAGCAAACGCTTGCGGTTGCCTGTGGTAAGGCAGCCGTTTAGCAAGCGTTCCTGTTATTTGTTCATTTGTGTTCATTCGTTAGTCAGGGTGGCGTGCTTGTCTCTGTTGCGCTTATCGTGCGTAGACCGTGTTGTAAACGCGCTTGTCGCTGTTGCTCCTAACGCGCGGTGTCCGTGTTAGGTATTGCGTTTGTTATTTTCATTGACATTCTCATTGTCTGATATGCTGTGCCTTTCTCTCTGCTCCTGCGTTTAACCTTTACTCTGTCTTGTGTCACTGTTGGCAATGGCCACTCTTGCGATTGCATTCACACTTTGGTCTTCGCTGTTGTATGTCGACCGTCGCCGGGCGGCGACTAGATTGGTAGACATACATACATTCTGTCTCTGTGCTCTCTCCCTCGAGAGAAACTATCCTGCTCTGTATTGCCCCATTACGTACAATCCTTAGCTGGCATCTGTGGCTGTGCAGAGGATCTGTTCCTCTGCACTCCACAGCTCCATCTGCAGGCAGGAATTCCCCTCTACAGGTGCATTGCACCGCAGCTGGGTTCTCTCAGATTAGATGCTTGTGAGGATTTCCGCAGTGTCATCCTGTGCGCTGACCACGGAAATAATTCCACAATCGTTACAGTATGACCAGCCAAACCGATATTCCCAGTTTAGAGGGAATTTCTGATTTGTACGTTTTTGTCGAATTTGGTTCTTATATCTTTTAGAGCTTCAAAAGACTAGACTCTGAAACCAAGGAAGACTTCCTTGCTGAATGTGTAAGATTCTTACTGAATCCTGCCTTTCAAATTACTGACCCGTCCACGTCAGCTCTCCAATTCGCCTATACGCTATTGCAAGGAGATCTGTTTGTGTGGGCCTATGAGGTATTGAAAAGCAATTCCTGGGAGGATAATCTTTATCAGTTTCTTACATTGATTTTTTCTCACTGGTTTGAGCTGCCTTGCCTACCACCCATGCTTGATGAGTATGTATCTGTTAATCAGTCAGCTGTTCTATCCCTTTCATGCAAAACCATTCAGTTTGATAGTAAATGCAGTAACAGCTCCCTGGTATCTAGACAGCAGCCACTTGTAGCGGCTGAAACAAGAAAAAGAAAATCTAGGAAAACTTCCAAGCGGAAAAATCCATTGCCTATAGCAACTACAAATAAAGAAATTATTTCTGTAAAGTCTGAAATGTGTAAAACACTTGAATGTGACAAACTCAGAGAGACTTCTCAGTCTCAGGGTTTGTTGCCTCAGGCTAAAGCATATGTGGAAAAAACTTTCGTAACTACAAACAAATTTCTTGCGCTCCTGGACTCAAGTTGTCACAAATGGATACTTCCTCTATAGATGTGTACGCTGCGACGCTCCGTGGTGGGGTTTGTTGCACAAGGAATCACTGGAAAAGAGTGGAGCGCGCCATAGTGTATTACATCAAAAGAGGGAACGTTTATTACACTTTCAAGTTATACTCACAATGTTCACAAATCAAAAAGGCGTGTCAGCGGGCTGCCAGCCGCTACAGTTCAGTGGAGGATGATGCGCTGTGGCCAGCAGCGCAGGTTCCGATCGTCTGGGCTCCGTCTCACTGGTAGTGGGCGTGGCTTGACCCTCAACACGCGTACGACGTCATTACGCGTTTCGGCGCTCTGCGCCTTCGTCAGATGACGGCGTACGCTACACGGCACAGGGATATAGGCCTCCCCCAAGCGTTGCCATAGCAGCCGGGGAAGCCGTGGAAAACTTTATTTAAACGCACAATACCCGCATACTAGCAATCCTGTAATGTCGGACTTGCGTGTATTGTTAAAACAGCGCATCATCCTCCATAATTATAAAGGGGATTTGCGCACAGATCGATTTCCATATGAGGAAAGCAACACAGTTAAATCAGCAACAAGTGTTCAATAAATAACACATATGGGATAAATATATTATATGAAGAAATGAGAAAAAATCTATAAACATATATATATCCTAAAAGTTATTAAAATATAAGTAAAACTTAAAAATAAAACATGAAAATAAAATTACATGAGAATAAAGGTAAACATAAAAATGAAATACTGTAAAATACTTTAAATACATTAAATACATGGCAGAATTTGTGACCATTCATCAATAAGATAGGGCACAAATGATGCACCATTAGTGGGCTTCTGTATTTTACCCATTACAGGGTGCCTAAAAAGAAGGCTATTATACACGTATCTAATACCGTGGGCAGGTGCACTGGGTCCAAATCATACTCTGAGGGGGCTCCAAAAGCTGGGAAAACGCAAAAGAAGGCGAACCTAAACGTGAAGAACCTTCATTGAAGGCAGTCACTGGATAAAAACCGCGGGACCGAACTGCTCAAAAACCACCGATCAAACGTAAGGGAAAAAAGCGTCTTAGTGTACAATCGCTACATGTGGAGAAACATGGTGCAACACTTGTAGCTCCTACATAAAATTACACATAAATCAAACGGACCGATTCAATACATTACTTAAAGTCGATCATACAAATAGGAGGACCAATTCAATACATTACTTAGAATTAATTACTTAAAATTAATTATACAACAGGGAGGACCTTGATGAGCTACCTCATTATCTTCAGTGAAGGGGCCCATAGACCCCCAAACACAATTAGACTTATTCATGGGATGAGGTTAATGTGATGAAGTGGATGCCAATAAGTGGGCACATAAACACAAACCCAATGAGACCAGTACATGGGATGTAGTGGATTGATGGCAGCGAACTGCCTGAGGTGGAGCAGGAACGGATATGGTCGGGGTCCGACAAAATGTAGGAAACAAATAGGGGCATAGGAGAATGCAACAGTCCCCAACCACCCTGGTGAGACCACCAGTGCATATATATGTATAAATATATACATATATATACTTTAATATATATACCTCTCGTACTTTACGAGTACAACGAGGGGAAGGACATAGAGGGGGGGGGGGGAAAGAGGTGGGTAGGAAGGTGGGATAGAGCTGGACAGGGGGGGGAGAGGGGGGGGAAAGGGGGATGGGAAGCGGGATATGGAGGAACATAGGGAAAGGGGAGTGGGACAGGGGAGGGCTGGAATGTACCCCACAGCCTGTAGGAACCCTATCGGGCTGAAATGGCTGGACTAAACGGGCTAATAATGGCCCTAGAATGTCAGAGTGAATGTCCAATGAGTAGATGGACAGAAAGCATGTGCAGGGTGGTGTGTATGTGTTTCTGAATATGTGAATATAAGGCATACTGGGATCCATACAATATATTATGTTATAATTGTCACCCTCGTGTTCAATGACAGGAAGGGGGCTTGGGGAAGGTCAACCTACTATGGACACAACCTACTATTCACATACTCACCACCCTCATCTAGTGTCAGGGTCTGCTACTAGTGGGAAAGCTAGAAGGAGGAAATAAGAAGGAAAGATGATACAATTAGACAATGAGCACTGTATGTATTACCATACAAATAACAATACCTTCCAATTGGCAAAACAAACGAGCTAATTAATCACAAGAAAGTGGAAATTTCGAGGCCCTCATTCAGTCCCTTAGGGCTTAGTGTATCTAATTTAAAAATCCAAAAAGTCTCTCTTTCACATAGTCTCCTAAACCTCTGTCCTTGGAGGAGTGTTTTAGGAATCACTTCTAAGCCGACTATTTTGAGAGTCTCGACACTGCTATTGTGGTACCACTGAATGAGGGCCTCGAAATTTCCACTTTCTTGTGATTAATTAGCTCGTTTGTTTTGCCAATCGGAAGGTATTGTTATTTGTATGGTAATATATACAGTGCTCATTGTCTAATTGTATTATCTTTCCTTCTTATTTCCTCCTTCTAGCTTTCCCACTAGTAGCAGACCCTGACACTAGATGAGGGTGGTGAGTATGTGAATAGCAGGTTGTGTCCATAGTAGGTTGACCTTCCCCAAGCCCCCTTCCTGTCATTGAACACGAGGGTGACAATTATAACATAATATATTGTATGGATCCCAGTATGCCTTATATTCACACATTCAGAAACACATACACACCACCCTGCACATGCTTTCTGTCCATCTACTCATTGGACATTCACTCTGACATTCTAGGGCCATTATTAGCCCGTTTAGTCCAGCCATTTTAGCCCGATAGGGTTCCTACAGGCTGTGGGGTACATTCCAGCCCTCCCCTGTCCCACTCCCCTTTCCCTATGTTCCTCCATATCCCCCTTCCCATCCCCCTTCCCCCCCCCCCCCTGTCCAGCTCTATCCCACCTTCCTACCCACCTCTTTCCCCTCCCCCCCCCTCTATGTCCTTCCCCTCGTTGTACCCGTAAAGTACGAGAGGTATATATATTAAAGTATATATATGTATATATTTATACATATATATGCACTGGTGGTCTCACCAGGGTGGTTGGGGACTGTTGCATTCTCCTATGCCCCTATTTGTTTCCTACATTTTGTCGGACCCCGACCATATCCGTTCCTGCTCCACCTCAGGCAGTTCGCTGCCATCAATCCACTACATCCCATGTACTGGTCTCATTGGGTTTGTGTTTATGTGCCCACTTATTGGCATCCACTTCATCACATTAACCTCATCCCATGAATAAGTCTAATTGTGTTTGGGGGTCTATGGGCCCCTTCACTGAAGATAATGAGGTAGCTCATCAAGGTCCTCCCTGTTGTATAATTAATTTTAAGTAATTAATTCTAAGTAATGTATTGAATTGGTCCTCCTATTTGTATGATCGACTTTAAGTAATGTATTGAATCGGTCCGTTTGATTTATGTGTAATTTTATGTAGGAGCTACAAGTGTTGCACCATGTTTCTCCACATGTAGCGATTGTACACTAAGATGCTTTTTTCCCTTACGTTTGATCGGTGGTTTTTGAGCAGTTCGGTCCCGCGGTTTTTATCCAGTGACTGCCTTCAATGAAGGTTCTTCACGTTTAGGTTCGCCTTCTTTTGCGTTTTCCCAGCTTTTGGAGCCCCCTCAGAGTATGATTTGGACCCAGTGCACCTGCCCACGGTATTAGATACGTGTATAATAGCCTTCTTTTTAGGCACCCTGTAATGGGTAAAATACAGAAGCCCACTAATGGTGCATCATTTGTGCCCTATCTTATTGATGAATGATCACAAATTCTGCCATGTATTTAATGTATTTAAAGTATTTTACAGTATTTCATTTTTATGTTTACCTTTATTCTCATGTAATTTTATTTTCATGTTTTATTTTTAAGTTTTACTTATATTTTAATAACTTTTAGGATATATATATGTTTATAGATTTTTTCTCATTTCTTCATATAATATATTTATCCCATATGTGTTATTTATTGAACATTTGTTGCTGATTTAACTGTGTTGCTTTCCTCATATGGAAATCGATCTGTGCGCAAATCCCCTTTATAATTATGGAGGATGATGCGCTGTTTTAACAATACACGCAAGTCCGACATTACAGGATTGCTAGTATGCGGGTATTGTGCGTTTAAATAAAGTTTTCCACGGCTTCCCCGGCTGCTATGGCAACGCTTGGGGGAGGCCTATATCCCTGTGCCGTGTAGCGTACGCCGTCATCTGACGAAGGCGCAGAGCGCCGAAACGCGTAATGACGTCGTACGCGTGTTGAGGGTCAAGCCACGCCCACTACCAGTGAGACGGAGCCCAGACGATCGGGACCTGCGCTGCTGGCCACAGCGCATCATCCTCCACTGAACTGTAGCGGCTGGCAGCCCGCTGACACGCCTTTTTGATTTGTGAACATTGTGAGTATAACTTGAAAGTGTAATAAACGTTCCCTCTTTTGATGTAATACACTATGGCGCGCTCCACTCTTTTCCAGTGATTCCTTGTAAAGCATATGGGGAGCCTATGATAGGCCGAATTATTTTGTATATTAAAGGTGTAAGAAAATCTACACTCGTTTCTGATCCCAAACCCTGTGAGAGTTCCTTTGATACAGAATTGTTTGAACCACCATTTGCTCTGTGGGAGGTTGGGGCTTTGGTTGAGGAGCTTGAGTTTGATTGGAAGGCCTTTTGCGATTTTTACATCGCAAAAAGCGAGGTGACTCTTAATGGTTGTGTTGACTCGGTGTACGCTTTGATTGGATCTGATGAGTGTGACGAATGTTTTGTGGATCCGCTGATTTGTGTGTGGCAGACGATTTTGGATGAATTGCACACTTACCAACCAATTGACTCCAATAAAATGACACCATTGTCTGATGATTGTTCCTGTCTTTCTGGGGTAAAGCAAGTGAGTTTAGATACTGTGCGATCTGAAATGAATGGGTGTACTACGGTGATGGACGCCTGTGTGAATTCTGAAAGATTCACTCCTGTTTCTGTGGAATGTGAATCTGTGCAATCTAATGCCTTTATCTCAGGCGTTTTTGCAGATTGTGATCAACAGAAATGTGTCAGTTTTGTCAGAGATATGTGGGATCCTTTGTCAATTAAAAACAGATCTTTAAGACCTTCCATCTATGATCCTGCTATGGGGAAAGTTCCTAAACTATGCAGCATCAAAAGTAATGTTAATATGTCTAAAAAAGTTTCTCCTGTTGTTGTCGCAACTTCTTCTGCAAATGAGTTTATGTGTCACTCTGTTCATATCCTGTAGAGGCCCATTGCCTGATGACAGTTGCTCCAGTGTTTCTGTCCTGAACACCTTGCAGTCTGGTCCACAGATTGCGGAGGTTTGCATTTTGGAAGCGTCAGTTTCACAACCTAAAGCGATCTTGGATTCGCAAATTTTGCGTTCTGACTCCTCGTATTCGACATTGTTAGCCGAATCTAAGGGTGAGACAGCGTTTTGGTTTTGCGAATCTGATAGTGGGGAATATGTGCCTTGCCCAGAGAAGATCTCTGTGAGCCTGCCCTGTACCATGAATAAAACCATGATGTCCACTTGTACTGACATTTGCGAGTCTCTTTCTTGCTCAGCAGATAGTACTGACTCTCCACCCTGTACTCTGGATGAGTCAATATTGCTTTGCATAAAGTCTCCTGCAGTGACCCTAGAGGCTCGTCTAGGTATTGCTACTATTCTTACCTGTTTTTCTGCTATTTTGGAATTGCAGTCTAGTTTGACTGCTATGCAGAATTCTGCGTGCAGTGAGATTAAAGTTAGGGAGTCAGTGTGTGTTCCAGTAAATATTCCTGTGTATCCTGTTCATGAAGATAAAATTCAATCTCAGCGGATTGTAGAACCATTCCTGGGACATTTGCTATGTCCGCAAAATGTATTTGATGTTTTGCCCTGTAACATGGATAGTTCAGAATCCTTGATTTCTTTGTCAGAAAACTTGGGAAACAATGCTCCTGGGTTTTTGCTTGATGTTCTGGAGGTCTCCGAGTTTCTCCCAAAGGGTACAGAACTTGTAGGAGGTGCCTCCTGTCCCGCAGGGCCATCTGAGGTGTTGCCCACTTCAGTAGGCATCGCTGCTATATTGACTACTTTTGCAGCTCTGGGGGAGCTTCAGTCATGCGTAGTCAATGATGTGTGTTGGTTAGATACCAGTACAGTCACAGAACTTTCTAAGTCGGAGTTTAAGTCTTCTTTTGAAAGTCCAGTGCTGGTGACCACTACTCGTGATGATTCTCTGCCCGGTTTTGGTGTTGATCTTGTCGTGACGGACTCTGAGGTTGCCAGTTCCTCGACGTGTCCTGAGGTTTCTCTTGCGCTAGTGTACCCCGATGTGCTCTGTGACCCAGAAAGCCCAAGTGAGTCTCGGTTGCCAGCATGCTCAGATGCTTCCTTGGTGGAAACATGTTCTGATGTTGCCTGCCTGCCTGCATGCCCAGAAGTGGTCCCTGAAAGCCCTGATCTTAATGCCTGTCCTGGTAATCCTGAATCCGGAATTGTCCTTGGTTCCATAGGGGTTCTTGATAGTTCTCCATGTGAGCCTGGTGATCGTTCTCTTGGGATCTCTGCGGAGCTTCAAAGTGTTCTGGGAGATTCTGGGAGAGATATTTCCTGGAACCCTCGATGAGATCAACAGTGGTTTCTATGTGGAAAGGGACGCTTCAAATAGGTATTGTGGCAGGTTTGGTATTTGTGGACGGTCCCTGGAAGGTGGCGGGCATGGCTCAGAGGGTGTCGATGGGTGCTTCTCTGGCGTTCACAGTTATGGGTGTTATGCTGAGACTTGTAGTACTGATGGGCATGTTTCTGTGGCTTCTGCTTCCCGCGGGGTCGGTTTCGGGGGGATTGACTCTGGAATTGGGCCTTGTCGGGCTGTCCCGACCTTCATGAGTCTTCAGTCAGAGTTTTTTTGCTAATATCAGTTTTGAGAGACGTCTGGAAGCCGTCTCTAGAGGGGTGGGGGGTACTGTAATGATCCGCTCAGCTGGCTGCACAGGCAGACAGCTGTTTGACCATTCCTCAAGTCGGTGGGCTGCAGGTCTCTGGAAGAGAGACCTGTCTTCACTTTGCAAGTTTCAGACCTGCTCTGCTGCTGAGGGATTTGCATAAATTTGTCATGCAAATTGCCTAGCCGCCTCATTTGAAGGCTTGCAGCATAAATACCATGTGATCCCACAATCCTTTGCTGGTCATGATGGTTTGTTACAGCTAAAGCTCTCCTGGAGTGTCAGCCTTGCTATTACTTGCTAAAGATTATCTTAGAGTATTCTTGGGGACTGCACTAGGCATCCCTCTAGTGCAGTCAAGTTGTATTATCTGTATTGCCTGTCTTGTCTTGTCCTTGCGATTGCACTGTCGCCAGCGGTTGGCGATGGAGAATCGTTTGGTCCAGTACCTGGATTGCACTTGCCCTAGCGTTAGTGGCAGTGGGTCTCTCTAGTCTATGTCTTGGAGTTTTACCGTGGCTGTGGTTGCTACTGGTTACTCCTTCTGTCAGTCTTGCCGTGTGGATCGCACTCGCTCTGGTGGTAAGAGCAGTGGATCCTGCTAGGCCTATTCCTGTATTTGGATCACACTTGCTCTGGTGGAAAAGAGCAGTGAATCCTGCTAACTCTGTTGCTGTACTTGGATCACACTTGCTCTGGTGGAAAAGAGCAGTGGATCCTGCTAGCTCTGTTTCTGTACTTGGATCACACTTGCTCTGGTGGAAAAGAGCAGTGGATCCTGCTAGCTCTGTTTCTCTACTTGGAGCACACTTGCTCTGGTGGTAAAGAGCAGTGGATCCTGCTAGCTCTGTTTCTCTACTTGGATCCCACTTGCTCTGGTGGAAAAGAGCAGTGGATCCTGCTAGTTCTGTTTCTCTACTTGGTTCACACTCGCTCTGGCGGAAAGAGCAGTGGATTCTTCCTGTCCTGTCCCTGAACCCGGATCGCACTCACTCTGGCGGAAGAGCGGTGGATCTTATCTGACCTATTCCTGTTGTTTGTTCGTCTGTCTGTCTGTAGCAAACGCTTGCGGTTGCCTGTGGTAAGGCAGCCGTTTAGCAAGCGTTCCTGTTATTTGTTCATTTGTGTTCATTCGTTAGTCAGGGTGGCGTGCTTGTCTCTGTTGCGCTTATCGTGCGTAGACCGTGTCGTAAACGCGCTTGTCGCTGTTGCTCCTAACGCGCGGTGACCGCGTTTAGGTATTTCCTTTTTTTTTTCAAGATATTTTATTTGGTTTTCAAAAATTTTACAACATCACGGGTGTGAATTACCCGTCGTCAGAGGTAAAATAAGATCTGTGTACAAGAGCATGAACAATTAACAGTAGCTATATCCTAACAAACTACCTCTATTTGGTATCCCACCCTCCCCTCCCTTTCCCACCCTCATCAGTCAAACCTTGTCAACTTTTACCTATCTGTGTGCTCAGTATTTCACTGGTGATTTTCTTACCCGGATCATTTAATTTTCAGGGCCTATTTTGTAATTTCTAATCTACCCAATGTTCCTTGGAGTTGAGATGTGCAGTACCAGCCCGTGTATTTAAAGTGTTCCATAAGCTCATTCTCTTCTTTCGTTGTAAAGGAGGCTAGAATGAAGTATTTCCAGGTAGTTAGCAGGTGTTTGGTCTTTTTTTCTTTGTGAATTAAAGCGTCCAATCTGTCCAGATTAAAGAGATGGGTAAGTTCCTCCTTGACATCCCACACTGTGGGGACTGCATTGTAAATCCATTTATTAAAGATTAATTTCCTTGCAGCAATGATGATGAGATGAGATAAAGGGCTGAGCGTTTTTCTTGTTTGGGCTGTATCAGGATCGGTGGTCTGGGCTGGTTCATAGTGATTAAATAGCAGCGTTTCAGGATTTAGGCCCAATTTTATTTTACATAACTGATTTATATAGGCACACACATTGGACCAAAAGGATTGGATATGGGGGCACTTCCACACGCAATGCATAAGATCTGCATTAGGTAACTTGCATTTTGGGCATTCCGCTTTATAACCTGGCGGGGGTGTCGTGTATTTGATGTTAAAGGCATATTTTGCCCTATGCATGAATTTAAAATGAGACTCCCTCCAATTTTCCCCTGAAATTAGCCTTCTGATCACCATCGCTCCGGATAAAATTTTACTTCCTATATCTGGTTTAGATAGATCTTTTGTCCAAGCTTTAAAGGTTGAGTTCTCACTGCCAGATAGATGTATCTTTTGAAGAGTGGAGTGAAGTTGGGACAATGATAATTTGATTAGATGGAGGGCTAGGAAGCTATCAAATTCACTGAGCTTCAGGAGTGAGGAAGTATTTAGTAATTTGCTCTTTATGTGGGCCCTTAGTTGTCCGTAATATAAGAAATGGTGGGTTGGGAGATTACATTTTGCTTTCAATTCTTGAAAAGACAAAAATCTTCCTTCACGTAGGTCTATTAATTGTCCCAATCTTATTAGCCCTCTCTCCTCCCACTCTAAGAAGCCCTTATGTGATATACCTGCAGGAAACCCCGGGTGGCCCCAGAAGGGCATATATTTAGTGATGTGGTAGCATGTTTTGAATTTCTTGCAAATCTCTCTCCAGGTGATCACAGTATCTCTTATTATTTTGCTGTTTTTCAATATGGGGGGAAGAGGGGAATATCCTCCATGTAATAGTCCCGGTAGAGTCCAGGGTTCTGCATAGGCTTTTTCCAATGCGAAGTTAGAGAAAACCTCTGTCCCATTTATCCAATCTCTTGTATGTCTAGTCATACATGCTAAGTTGTATTGTCGAATATTAGGGATACTCAGCCCACCCCAATCCTTGGGAAGTTGTAATTTCCGAAGAGCAATACGTGCCTTTTTTCCCCCCCAGAGGAAAAGTGAAAAGGCTCTATTTAAGTCTTTTATGTCTGCGTGTTTCAGAAGCAATGGTATGGTTTGCAAGGGGTATAATAATCTGCCGAAACTGACAGATTTGATCAGAGCGGCCCTGCCCATGAGGTTAATCGGAAGATTTTTCCATGATTGGAGTTGGCGTTTAATGTCAGTCATCAAGGGCGAATAATTAATTGCATAGATTTTATCAGGGTCTCTATTAAAGTGTATTTCTAAGTATCTAAATTGGGAGCATATTTTTACAGGGTAGCTAGTTTGGTCTCGAGGGAGAGCATTTTTGGAAAGGAACATCAATTCGCACTTTGACACATTCACTTTGAACCCACTGGCCTGCCCCACTTCCCGTATTAGGCTGAACACCTTGTCTAATTGTACATCTGGGTTGTTCAGAAATAGCATAATATCATCAGCAAACATGGCCTGTGATAGTTTATATTCCCCTATATCTATCCCCTCAATTTGTTTCTCCAATATCTTGGTCAGAGGGTCAAGAGCTAAGTTGAACAAGAGTGGAGACAGGGGGCATCCCTGTCTCGTGCCCTTTTCAAGAACAAACCTAGAAGATAAAAATCCTGGAGTATAAATCTGTCCCTGTGGGTGAGTGTGCATTGCCGTTAGAAGATTTCTGAATGAACCTGTGATATTCATTTTGTCCAATACCATGTTAAGCCAGTCCCAATGGACATTGTCGAAAGCCTTTTCGGCGTCTATCAGTAATACTGCATAATCTTTACATGTGTTTGGATAAGCCTTAACATAGTCTTGTGCAATAAGTAATTTGCGAATGTTGGCCACTGCTGATCTCTGGCGAACAAATCCAGTTTGGTTGGGGCTTACCAGCTTAGGCATAAACTCAGCTAGTCTGTCAGCCATTATTTTTGACAGTATTTTAAGGTCCTGGTTAATCAGGGATATGGGGCGGTATGAGCTCGGAAGTAAAGGATCTTTTCCAGGTTTTAGGATAAGTTTTACATAGGCTAGATTTGAAAAGTTAGGGTATGTGCCTTTGGTGAGTATATGGTTAAAAAGCGTGACCAGTACGGGAACTATTTCCTTTTTAAGGATTTTATAAAATTCTGACGTGAGTCCATCGGGACCTGGTGCCTTATGATTAGTTAAAGTTTTAATAGTGTAGGCGACCTCTGCTGGAGTAATTTCCGCGTTTAGAGCTGAAAGGTCCTCCTCTGTTAATTTAGCTAGTCTGGTCTTGTGTAGGTATTCAAAGCCTTTGCCATGGGGCGTTATATTTGGTTCTTTTTTATATAGTGAGGAATAAAAATTTTTGAGGGTCTCGTTGATCAGTTTGGGGTCATGTGTCACTATTCCGGAGTCAGTGCGGAGGCCAGAAATTACTGTGTTAAGGTGGGGGGGTTTAGATAATCGAGAGAGCATAGTGCCCATTTTGTTTCCAAATTTGTGAAAATAAAGGTCTCGATATGATTTAATGAATCTATCTCGATTTTTTAGACACTTATCAGTGTATCCCTTGGCTCTAAGCCAACTTAATTTATTTTCATTTGTTGGGGTTTCAAGGAATTTTCTGTGTGCTTGTCGTAGCTCCCCCACCGACTCCAGATATTGCGCATTTGCTTGTTTCTTTTTTCCCGAGACGTACCCAATGATCCTACCCCGTAATACTGGTTTGGCAGCCTCCCAGAAAAGGTCTATATCTTGCATATGGCCTGTATTTGCCTCTTTGTACTCCCACCACCATTGTGACAGAAGAGCTACGAACTCTCCATCCTCGTATAAGTGCGCTGGAAATCTCCAGAGGATATCTGTGCCTTTTGGCATAGTGGGGATTAGGGCGAGTTGGATAGGGGCGTGGTCAGATATCAAAAGGTCCAAAATTTCTACTGATTCTATCTGGTTGATTAGGTTGGGGGAGGTCAAAAAGTAGTCGAGTCTGGACCAGGAATCATGGGGGGCAGAGTAAAATGTGTATTGTGAATCTCCGGGATGGAGAGTTCTCCAGCTATCGCACAATCTAGTTTCTGCCATGTATTCTGATAGTAATAATGACTTCGCTAAGGTAGAAGAGCTCGGTGTTGAGGAGGATGCTCTATCTTCCCTGGGGTGCATAAGAGCATTAAAGTCACCTCCCTGGATGAGCCTTGATTGAGTGCCTAATAATGTTTGAGTCATCAGAGATGAGAAGAATGTTTTATCTTCAGCTGTAGGGGCATACACACTCATAACGTCAAAAATATCACAGTGTAGTCGCAGTCGGATCCTAACCCATCTACCCTCTGTGTCACAGCTGCTTTCCAGTACTTCCCCCTGGAATTGTTTATGTATTAATAATAAAGCTCCAGATTTCCTGTCCTGGGCTGGGGAGCCAAATACCTGTCCCACCCATGATTTGCACATAAATTGGAATTGATTTTCGGTCAAATGGGTCTCTTGGAGTAAGGCTATCTCCGTGTGGAGTTTTTAAAGATGCCGAAGCACTATAGAGCGTTTCCCTGGTGATCTAAGGCCCTTAACGTTCCATGACGTAATTTTAATGGACATTTTAGCCCGGGTCTATGGATCCGACTACAAGCACACATACAAAGTTATATTTCACTAAATATATATGACAAGGATTGACTGCGAACTGTCCCTCCCCTTTCCCCAGAAGAAACCCCAAAAACAGCAAAACTGCCACATAGCTGTGTTGACCTCCTGTGATCATTGCAGGAGTAGATTGGTTTGGAAAAAGGACTTGTTTGAAGTGGCAAATATTAGTGATGCTCAAAAGAGCACCGAACCCTATTAAAAACTCAAAATAAAACATAATCGAAACCAAAAACATCATAGTGTGACCTCACTTCTTCCCTGAGTAAGTGGCCCTTCTTGGTGCTCCAGGACTCAGTCCCTTGTTTTCCCGGCCACTTGTTGTCAAGATGGTCTAGAACTTGAAATAACCTGTAAATAGTAGAATTAGACGTGACGTAAAGCATCATGTTCTAGTTGGTTTGCAGTGCCCCCTGCATATAGTCGTTATAGATCATCAGAACCGATAAAGTCATGCAGGATCTGTCGAGTGATGCTTTAGAAAGAGTAGTGCTTCTTTAGCCGTGTGAAATACGTGTTGTTCCTCTTTATCATCCGTTATACGCATGATGGCCGGATATTGTAGGGCAAATCTCCATTTTAGTTTAATGCATTGCGTACACGCTGGGTTGAAGGATTGCCTCAGTTTGGACACCTCCGCCGAGTAATCATTAAATAAACGTATTGTGGAGCCTTGATATTCCCTCCTGTGCCTAATAGGCTCTTAATAAGGTTGTTTTGTCAGCATAGTCCAGGTATCTGGTCATAACTACTCGCGGGGGGCGTTTATCATTTGCGTTGCATGGGGGACCCACTCTGTGAGATCTTTCGACTTTGAATCCTTTTTTCAGGCCTAATAGTTTTGGCAGTGCTGATGCTGAAAAATCATGCAGGGCCTGGGGTGTCATGGTCTCAGGGAGGCCTGTAATTCTGAGGTTATTACGCCTCGACCTGTTTTCAAGGTCCTGGAGCTTGTTATGCATCTGTTTATTTTCCTCCAGAATTTGTTTCATTTTTTCCCCCTCTTTTGCCCTTTCATCTTCCATGCTCTGTATACGGTTTTCTACTTGCACAAATCTGTTTTCGTGCTTTTGGAGTTGTTTATGCAGCTCTCCCAATGATTTGTCTAATGCTGACTGTATTATACAGTGTAGCTCCGGTGTCAGCGTGAAAACTACCTCTGCTGCTATTTTTTTATAGTCTATGTGGTGCTCGAAGTTCTCACCTCTATCTAGGTCGGAGGCTGATGCGTTATCCTCCCAGTTCTGTTGCTGGGACTCGCTCTCCCACTGCGGAGATTGGCGGGTGGAGGACTCGGCTTGAGGGCTGGTGCCGGGCGCCATTTTGTCCATGTCTCCTTCTTCTCCCTCGTTCCTCTTGCGGCCTGACCGCATGAAGTAGCGGTCCATTCGGGTGCTCTGAAGGTGCGGCGGAGGTTCCGGGTGGCTCGGCTGAGCATCAGGTCTGTGTGGGGACACTTTTGCTGTGTTTCTGGCCGGGGCAAGCGAGTGAGTCTGCTGAGCTCCGGACTCCTCGCTGCTTACAGTCAGGCGCCGGAACCGGAAGTCGTTTAGGTATTTTGTTTGTTATTTTCATTGACATTCTCATTGTATTATATGCTGTGCCTTTCTCTCTGCTCCTGCGTTTAACCTTTACTCTGTCTTGTGTCACTGTTGGCAATGGCCACTCTTGCGATTGCATTCACACTTTGGTCTTCGCTCTTGTATGTTGACCGTAGCCAGGCGGCGACTAGATTGGTAGACATACATACATTCTGTCTCTGTGCTCTCTCCCTCAAGAGAAACTATCCTGCTCTGTATTGCCCCATTACGTACAATCCTTAGCTGGCATCTGTGGCTGTGCAGAGGATCTGTTCCTCTGCACTCCACAGCTCCATCTGCCGGCAGCAATTCCCCTCTACAGGTGCATTGCACAACTGACAAAAGTTCTCTCTTCCAGAGACCTGCAGAATGCAGATCTGAACAGTGGTCAAAAGGCTGCTTGCCTGCCTGCGCAGGCAGCCACGCGGATCCTCACAGTCAGCTTTCCCAAATTCAAAGCGGAAAGGAGATTGCTGCCGTTGTCACACACCACGCTGCCGATCTCCAGCTGGTGCGGGGTCAGCCATTGCTCCACCTGTTTGTTAAGAGCAGCCAGGAGAGCTGCTCCAGTGTGACTCTCCGTTTTGAGGCAAGACATGTCTAAAATTGCATGACACCGTCGTACCTGGCATGCAGCGTAGGCTCTGGGGAGATGGGGCTGTGTAGCTGGAGAGGAAGAGGAGATGGCAGCACCGCTAGAGTTCAACTGACACTCAGTCAAGGAGGAGGAGGTTGACAGCGAAGAGGATGCAGCTGGAGGAGAAGGAGAGGAGGTGGCAGGAGGCCTGCCTGCAAGCCGTGGAGGTGTGACAAGTCGGTCCGCTGCACAGCCACGTACTCCCTGCTTGCTGCCATCGGTCACAAGGTTGACCCAATGGGCTGTGTACGTAATGTAGCGGTCCTGCCCGTGCTTGGCAGACCAGGCATCCGTGGTCAGGTGGACCCTTGACCCAACGCTCTTTGCAATAGATGACACCACTTGCCTCTGAACTGCACGGTACAGTTTGGGTATGGCCTTTCGTGAAAAATAAGTGCGGCCTGGTATCTTCCACTGCGGTGTCCCAATGGCCACACATTTACGGAAAGCCTCGGACTCCACCAGCTTGCATGGTAATAGCTGGTGAGCTAATAGTTCCTAATAGCCGGGCAAGAGGGTGACTGGCCGAAATTGGCTTCTTCCGCTCAAAGACTTCCTTCACGGACACCTGGCTACTGCTGTGGGCAGAGGAGCAGGAACCGCTCAAGGGCAGAGGCGGTGTGAAGGAGGGTGGCTGTGAAGGTTCAAGGGAGAAAGCGGATGAAGACGATGCACCTGAAGGAGGAAGAGGAGACGGAGGGTGGCTTGTCTTTTGAGGGGTACTGCTTTTCCTCAGGTGTTCTTCCCATAGCTGTTTGTGCCTTTTCTCCAGGTGCCTTCGTAAGGCACTTGTCCCTATGTAAGTGTTGGCCTTTCCACGGCTCACTTTTTGGAGGCAGAGAGAACAGATGGCTTTGCTCCTATCTGAGGCACACACCGTAAAATATTTCCAAACCGCAGAGCCCCCTGGGGTGATGGCACTACAGTGGCATCAACAGCTGACCTTGAAGGGCATGTTGGCTGGCTGGCCATAGCTGGTGATACATGGCGCCGGACACTGCCCTCATCTGTGTCTGAGGACGAGCTCCCTCTGCTTCTATCGTGGAGTCGTCTCCTCCTTCTCCTCTCTGGCTCCCACTCTGAACTGTCCCCCTGGTCATCTCCTCTATTGGGTACATACGTGACATCCATATAATCGTCATCATAATCCTCCTGCCCAGCTTCACTTTCCTCAGACACCTCCTCAACTGCACCAACTTCAGGTGGATCATCATGCCCCTCCTCACACATTATGTCCATACTATCGCCACCTAACTCAGACGTATGAGGTGGTGTACCTGCGCCTTCTTCTTGTTGTTGCAGTAGTGGCTGTGAATCAGTGATTTCACCACCACCACCACCAGATAACTCCTGCGAAGTGTCAAATGCAGCGGATGTGGCGCTTGTTGTAGCGCTGGTGGCTGCGGGAGATGAGGTTTTCTGTGTTAAATACTCAAGCACGTCCTCACAATTTTGGAAAGTGATGGCATGTGCCTTCTTCTGAGCACTGTACTTTGGTCCAGGTCTGCACAAAATCACAGCAACACCACCTCGCACAGACCTGCCAGTGCCAGGTGGCCTTCCTCTGGGTCTGCCTCTACCTCTTCCTCTACCTGGTTTGTCCATTTTGTCCATCTCGGGGGGAAGTTAGGTATATGCAGTGAGGTGAGTTCACTCAACCCAAAGGTAGTTATATATGCAGTGACATTTCTTTGATCTTTTGTTTAGACAACACTCAGTGGTTGATTCATGGAGGGAGTACAACGGCACAAGATGAGGCTATACTTATATGTCTGCTCCTCACAATTCATATTCCAGGATTGATTTGATCCTAATATCTGCTAGTTGTACTCCCCTCATGACATATTCTAGACACCTGTTAACTTCATGGTCAGATCACGATCCGGTCTTAACTGTTATGTCTTCGCCAATCCCTAAAACTCAACATTCACCCTGGAGGCTCAATGAGGCACTCTTATTGAATTCAGAAATCATTGACCAGGTTGACACTAGCATTTCAAATTACTTTAATGAAAATGACACCTCTGAAATCTCCCCTGGTATTTGTTGGTTGGCCCACAAAACGGTTGTCATTTTCATTAAAGTAATTTGAAATGCTAGTGTCAACCTGGTCAATGATTTCTGAATTCAATAAGAGTGCCTCATTGAGCCTCCAGGGTGAATGTTGAGTTTTAGGGATTGGCGAAGACATAACAGTTAAGACCGGATCGTGATCTGACCATGAAGTTAACAGGTGTCTAGAATATGTCATGAGGGGAGTACAACTAGCAGATATTAGGATCAGATCAATCCTGGAATATGAATTGTGAGGAGCAGACATATAAGTATAGCCTCATCTTGTGCCGTTGTACTCCCTCCATGAATCAACCACTGAGTGTTGTCTAAACAAAAGATCAAAGAAATGTTTGCTTTTGTTGAGATCGGAAGGGCGAGGAGGATGGGTTCTATCCAAGCTGTCATTAGGAGTGGCATTAAAGTCACCAGTCCATATCAATGAGTCAAATTTTAAGCTCATAAGTATATTAGATACCTTGGTGATATTATCAAAATTTTGGTCTGGTGGAGCATATAGAATAACAATACACAATATTTTAGAGAGATATGTACCAAGGAGAATGACATATGTTCCATCTGAGTCACTAATATGTGAGGTGACTTCCATGGGAAATGCATTAGAGAGAAATATGGCCACTCCTCTTCTTTTGGAGCTATAATTAGATAAATAATACCTCTGCAGGGTGTTGTGTAAACATTTTGGATGAGACTGGGAGGTGAAATGGGTCTCCTGTACACATAATATATCCGGGTGGTGCTTCAAATAATCTTTTAATGTTTTATGCCTTTTAAGTGGTGAGTTCAAACCCCTAGCATTATGTGAAACAATATTGATCGACTTGTTAGCCATAGTCTAATATGGATACATTGCTAGATAAAAATATAAGAACATAAGTCAGGTTAACGAGCAAAGGATTTGCTAACGCGGATAAAAGGTATGTGAATGGGCATAAATTGAATAGTGCTGAGTGGGGGGTCAGGGGGAGGGAAAAGGAGTATCATGAGGCAACACAATAGTGTTAAAAATTTGTCTAACAGAGGGCCCATAATAAAGCAAGCCCACTACAAGCACTAAAAGGGGGGACAGCAATAACATACAAGCTGAACCACTTATGCTAAGATTTAGCGAAATATAGGCAGTAGCCCTCAGAACAGGGGACTCTCCATTAGTGTTGGGCGAACAGTGTTCGCCACTGTTTGGGTTCTGCAGAACATCACCCTGTTCGGGTGATGTTCGGGTTCGGCCATATGGCCGAACTAAGAGCGCATGGCCGAACGTTACCCGAACGTTCGGCTAGCGCTGTGATTGGCCGAACGGGTCACGTGTAGTGTTGGGCGAACATCTAGATGTTCGGGTTCGGGCCGAACATGGCCGAACTCCGAACATAATGGAAGTCAATGGGGACCCGAACTTTCGTGCTTTGTAAAGCCTCCTTATATGCTACATACCCCAAATTTACAGGGTATGTGCACCTTGGGAGTGGGTACAAGAGGAAAAAAAATTTAGCAAAAAGAGCTTATAGTTTTTGAGAAAATCGATTTTAAAGTTTCAAAGGGAAAACTGTCTTTTAAATGCGGGAAATGTCTGTTTTCTTTGCACAGGTAACATGCTTTTTGTCGGCATGCAGTCATAAATGTAATACATATAAGAGGTTCCAGGAAAAGGGACCGGTAACGCTAACCCAGCAGCAGCACACGTGATGGAACAGGAGGAGGGTGGCGCAGGAGGAGAAGGCCACGCTTTGAGACACAACAACCCAGGCCTTGCATGAGGACAAGAAGCGTGCGGATAGCAATTTGCATTTTGTCGCCATGCAGTCATATATGTAATACAGATGAGAGGTTCAATAAACAGGGACCGGAAACGCTAACCCATCACAGATGTTCATTGTTCATGTTACTTGGTTGGGGTCCGGGAGTGTTGCGTAGTCGTTTCCAATCCAGGATTGATTCATTTTAATTTGAGTCAGACGGTCTGCATTTTCTGTGGAGAGGCGGATACGCCGCCGATCTGTGACGATGCCTCCGGCAGCACTGAAACAGCGTTCTGACATAACGCTGGCTGCCGGGCAAGCCAGCACCTCTATTGCGTACATTGCCAGTTTGTGCCAGGTGTCTAGCTTCGATACCCAATAGTTAAAGGGTGCAGATGGATTGTTCAACACAGCTACGCCATCTGACATGTAGTCCTTGACCATCTTCTCCAGGCGATCGGTGTTGGAGGTGGATCTGCACGCTTGCTGTTCTGTGTGCTGCTGCATGGGTGTCAGAAAATTTTCCCACTCCAAGGACACTGCCGATACCATTCCCTTTTGGGCACTAGCTGCGGCTTGTGTTGTTTGCTGCCCTCCTGGTCGTCCTGGGTTTGCGGAAGTCAGTCTGTCGGCGTACAACTGGCTAGAGGAGGGGGAGGATGTCAATCTCCTCTCTAAAGTCTCCACAAGGGCCTGCTGGTATTCTTCCATTTTGACCTGTCTGGCTCTTTCTTCAAGCAGTTTTGGAACATTGTGTTTGTACCGTGGATCCAGAAGGGTATAAACCCAGTAATTGGTGTTGTCCAGAATGCGCACAATGCGTGGGTCGCGTTCAATGCAGTCCTAGGCCGAAGAGGTCATAGCCTAGGGTCACAAAACCTGTTTATTTGGGCAATTTCAATGGTGGCGAGTCTGACGTACATAAATCGCAGCAATGGCCGTTAGCAACGTCTGAATCTCACGAAATGTCTCATGCAGGTAGAAGACATATTGTTAGACTTGGGCTCCAAAGATGGGGTCCCTACATCTCTGCAAACCAGAGTTACAGGGCTCCAAATTTGGTAAAATCCCCCATAGGCTTTCATTGGGCCTCCTATTTACAGTTCCAAAATCTCACATCTTTTCAAAGGGCAATTACTCAGCAGTACCAAATGTTCTAGCATTGTAGGGACCCTTAGGGGGAACATTACTGGTGAGTTTCGGGCCCCTAGGCCAAAGAGGTCATAGCCTAGGGTCACAAAAACCAGTTTATTTGGGCTATTTCAATGGTAGTGATGGTGACGTACATAAATCGCAGCAATGGCCGTTAGCAAAGTCTGAATCTCACGAAATGTCTCATGCAGGTAGAAGACATATTGTTAGACTTGGATTCCAAAGATGGGGTCCCTACATCTCTGCAAACCAGAGTTACAGGGGTCCAAAATTGGTAAAATCCCCCATAGGATTTCATTGCCTCCCTATTTCACTTTCCAAAATCTCACATCTTTTCAAAGGGCAATGGCTCAGCAGTACCAAATTTTCTAGCATTGTAGGGACCCTTAGGGGGAACATGACTGGTGAGTTTCGGGCCCCTAGGCCGAAGAGGTCATAGCCTAGGGTCACAAAAACCTGTTTATTTGGGCTATTTCAATGGTAGTGATGGTGGCGTACAAAAATCGCAGCAATGGCCGTTAGCAAAGTCTGAATCTCACGAAATGTCTCATGCAGGTAGAAGACATATTGTTAGACTTGGATTCCAAAGATGGGGTCCCTACATCTCTGCAAACCAGAGTTACAGGGGTCCAAAATTGGTAAAATCCCCCATAGGATTGCATTGCCTCCCTATTTCACTTTCCAAAATCTCACATCTTTTCAAAGGGCAATGGCTCAGCAGTACCAAATTTTCTAGCATTGTAGGGACCCTTAGGGGGAACATGACTGGTGAGTTTCGGGCCCCTAGGCCGAAGAGGTCATAGCCTAGGGTCACAAAAACCTGTTTATTTGGGCTATTTCAATGGTAGTGATGGTGACGTACATAAATCGCAGCAATGGCCGTTAGCAAAGTCTGAATCTCACGAAATGTCTCATGCAGGTAGAAGACATATTGTTAGACTTGGATTCCAAAGATGGGGTCCCTACATCTCTGCAAACCAGTTACAGGGGTCCAAAATTGGTAAAATCCCCCATAGGATTGCATTGCCTCCCTATTTCACTTTCCAAAATCTCACATCTTTTCAAAGGGCAATGGCTCAGCAGTACCAAATTTTCTAGCATTGTAGGGACAGTCAAGTGAGAGGCACAAGGTTCTCCTGTATGCCATAGTACAGCAATACCCTCATCATAAAGGGGTATCCATCTCCTAATGAGGATTCAAGCCAGGTTTAATAAAGCATTTGCTGACTCTTAAGTATTAAGTTATACAGCCCGCAATGGGATTATGTCAGTCATGATAACAAAGAATGTATTCTTACCAGAGAAAGAACCGGGCGTTTCTGATGTGTGTAGATCAATCTGAAGAGTTTGGACGATAATCCAGGGCCCTTGGAAGTGTACGCGGCCGTCCGGCCGTGGACCAGGTCCTGCGGGGTCGTGAAGGTTGTTGTTGCCTGGAAGACTGCTGAGATGTAGTCGGTAGCTCGTAGGGGATGTCAGCCTGTTTCATGATGAACTGAAATCCAGCGCTAGAGGTCTAGGTCTTTTGCTGTACTCCATTTTCTAAAAGATCTCTTGGACCGTTGTTCCTTTGGAGCTATAACCTATTGAGTAGGTGATCGTGGTCGAAATTCCAGGGCTCTTGGAAACGATCGAGGACAGCCCACCATAGACCAGGTTCTACGGGGTCGTGGGGATCGTTGTTGTCTGGGAGGTTGCTGGTTGTTTGTCAGTAACTCGAATGTGATATCCACTTCGTTAAGGGCTGATGCAGCTTCCTCCGTGGTCTTGCAGTTGTATTGCTTACTGTTTATGGTAAACGATAACATCAATGGAAATCGCCAACGATATCTTATGGATGCTCTCTGAAGTGCTAATGTGTAGGGCCTAATCGCACGCCATTTAGCAATGGTGACCGGGGCCAGATCCTCAAAGAGTTGTACAGACTGCGGTACATCAGGCAGGGTGTCTAAATCTCTAGCTGCTAGCAGGATTTTGTCTCGGATGTCCTCTGATGCTATTTTAGCTATAACGTCGTGGGGTAATTCAGGATTCCTTGGTCTCACAAAGGCCCTATGTATGCATACAACATGCATTAGTGACACATCCACATTAGGCAGCAGGACACAAAAAATATTGGCAGCAGCAGCATTCATGTCCTCAATAGACTCAGGGAAACCTCTAATGCGTATATTAGCACGCCTGCTCCTATTTTCCAGATCTTCCATTTTCTCCTCAATCGTAATGATTCTGGTTTCTTGCGAATCTATCTGCGCTTTATCTATCTGAACAGCTGCCACTAAGTCATCAGTCTTGTCTTCCAAAAGATGAACCCTTTCTCTCACTTCAGTAATTTTATTGGAGAGATTATTAACTGCCTTCCTTAATTCATTCCTAAATATTTGTGTGATTGTCCCCAGCAGCTCCTCGGAAGACATACCTGCATGAAATGTCCCTCATGCAGGGGGTTTAGCAGTCTGCGACAAGCTGGGATCCATGTGCTGAGAGTGGAGATCCATTGGCAATGAGCGTGGAAAAGAATGTGTGTGGTCTGCAGAGTTTTCGTTCTGTGTGCCCGTTAACTGCTTTGAGCAGGGAGAAGCCGTGTGCTGTGAGCAGTGATCCGGTGGCTGCAAGCGGGGAGAAGCCTGTGTGTGGTCCACATATCCTCCGAGCGGCATACTCACTGGCTGGTGTGAGCAGGGAAGAGCCTGCGCCGGTCCCACGCTACCTCCGCTCGAGTCTTCCTGCTCCTCGGCTCTCTGCGATGGTGGCAGGCTGGGGACAGTGTGCTGCGGTTGAAGCTCAGGGAGAGGAGAATGAGGAGAGGTTTGTGAGATGGACGCAAAGCTGGTAGATGGATGATCCCGGTCGGCCATCTTGGAAAAACGTCTCCTGAGCTTAAGTGGGGAAAGAAGGGGTCTTGAGACAGATCTATTTCACAGAGGGTATCCCAGGGGTGACCGGTGCATAGCTTAGTCCCAGAGCTATCAAATGATACCTATATCACCCTGTTCTGTTGAGTGGAATAGCAGTGATTCAGCCTGGAGTATGGAGCTCACTGAGAACACATCTGCTCCCTGTGGCACCGCACATATGCCCCGTCATTTTTCTTTCAATTGCAAATGCAACCAGTTTTTCAATGGTGTATTGGTTTAACATAGCAAAACCTACTGTTGGCTCTAGATTCTAATCTATCACTCCTATTTGCAAACAGATTTCACTGAAGCTGTACATTGCATCCCAGAACATAGTTTAGGGGCCATTGCCTTTTCAACTATAGTCATTTTTCTTTCAATTGCAATTGCAACCAGTTTTTCAATGGTGTATTGTTTTAACATAGCAAAACCTACTGTTTGCTCTAGATTCAAATCTATCACTCCTATTTGCAAACAGTTTTCACTGAAGCTTTAAATTGCACCCCAGAACATAGTTTAGGGCCCATTACCTCTTCAACTATAGTCATTTTTCTTTTAATTGCAAACGCAACCAGTTTTTCTTTTTTTTAAATCAGCCTTTATTAAGAATCAACGAAAGGCAAATAATAATTCAGGGAAAACATTGTATGACACATTTTACATACAGAGCAGCAGCAGCGTTTCAAAACATAACTGAAAAAATCAACCCAATCAAAGACACATTGCGACCAGTCCCAAGCCCACAAAGAAAGCATACATTAATTTTACCTCCCTAGAAAGGCCCACCAAACAGTCTGTCTTGGATCAAGGAACGATCCGGGAGCCCGGGAGCCCAACCAGACCGACTAAATTAGATCAAATTTTTTGAGGGGCCCCTCTATGGACATATATTAGTTTTTCCATTTTAAGGTACTCGTTTATTTGTTTAACCCAGGCATCTGGCAGTGGGTGATTGGAATCCTTCCATAACCTTAAAATCAGTAATTTGGCCTGAAATAAGAGTCTGAGGACCATCACCTGAATATGCTCTGGTATTGAAAGGTCTGTAAGCAATCCTAATATACAAAATTGAACCGTCCTAGGGATTTTTTGTTTTACAACAGTATCAATGGTATCCAATACCGTTCCCCAGTATCTATGTAGCTTTGGACAATGCCAAAGCATATGTAGTAAATCTCCATGGTCTCTGCGACACCTGGAGCAGATTGGGTCCTCTCTAAGGTGCATAGCATGGAGTCTTTTAGGTGTTAGTAGGTTCCTGTGGAGTATATTAAGTTGTGACATTTTTTGTGAGGTGTTGGTGGATACCAATGGCACCGCTTGAAGAATTGCAATCCAGTCTTCATTTGTCAGTGTGTCTATCTCTTCAACCCATTTCCTATAGCATTTAAGAGTGAATTTCTTTAGAAATAGACCCATCAGAAGAGCATAACAAGAAGAAATAAATCCGGTTCTTGCATTGGAATGGTTTATCAGATTAAATATCAGAGTCGGACACAACCGCAAGGGAATAGTTCTACGGTGTTTATGGATCGCGTGTGATAGTTGCATGTATTGAAATTGAAATAATAACGAATCGTGACTTTGTCTCAATTCCAATATTTGCTCACTAGATTTTAGCTCCTCTCTTTCTATTATTTGCCCGAATAAAGAAATTCCTTCTCCTGCCCATTTTTTCAAAAAGTCTAATTTAGACAATTCTGCAAATCTCAAAGTATATAATGGGGTATAATTGGTGTATCCTTCAATATCCTGCATGTAACGAAGTCTGTTCCATACCTTCTGCATTAGTGTTAGTGTGGGTGCTTGTTTCCCTTTAGAGCCACAAAGTTCTGCTTCTAAAGCAGCATAAATTGACTGACACCCCAAAATGTAGTTCAACAGAGGTCTAGTTGAATCTAATAACTCCTCATTTTCCCAGCCAACCATATGTTGTGCCTGTGAAGCTAAAAAGTAGACCCAGGGGTTGGGTACCGCCAATCCTCCTTCCTCTTTAGAGTAATGTAAATATTGTAATTTTATTTTAACCCTACCCTGCCCCCATATGAAGTCCCAAAATATTTTATCCAGTACCTTAAATAGCCTGAGATGGAGCCATGTTGGAGCGTTGTGCAAGATGTACAACAATTGGGGCATAGTGACCATTGTTAGGAGATTAACACGAGCTACTGGAGACAGCGGCAGTCCGGACCATACCTTCAGTTTTTGAAGTATTTTGGCAATAAGGGGAGTAATGTTGGATGATTTGTATTGCTCCATGTCTGCTGAGACGCTAATCCCTAGATACTTAAATGATTCTACTTTTTGAATTTGTGAACAACCAGTAGGTAAAATTGTGTTAGTATTATCTAGGGGTAGAATGGATGATTTTTCCTAGTTTATTGTTAAACCGGAGAACTCACCAAAAATTGACAGAGTAGTCATAGCATTTACTAAAGAGGATTTAGTGTCCTGCATGAAAAGAAGGGTATCATCTGCGTAAAGCGCAATTTTCTCCTCAATGGTACCATACCTAAACCCCTGTATTTGATTCGAGTTCCTGATCTGTTCTGCTAAGGGCTCAATAGCTATCGCAAAAAGTAACGGGGACAACGGGCATCCCTGCCTCGTACCCCTTTCTAAGTTAAAGCTAGGAGAGATATTACCATTCACGCATAACCGTGCAGTAGGTGACTTATATAAGATCTTAATCCAGTGACAGAAGACAGGACAAAACTGCATAGCCTCCAGGACTGCATGTAAATACTGCCATTCCACACTGTCGAAGGCCTTGGCGATGTCCAAGGACAGTATAGCCCGATCCCCCTGATTATCTGCCCTTAACTGCATGTTTAAAAAAACCTTCTAATATTGATTGCAGTGGACTTAGAAGGAATGAATCCTGATTGGTCAGGTTTAATGATTGTGGTGATTATTTTAGCTAATCGATTCACCAAGACCTTCTCCAGTATCTTAATATCGGCTGTCAATAGGGAAATAGGCCTGTACGATTCTGCTTTCGTCAAATCCTTACCAGGTTTTGGAAGGAGAATAATAAGAGCCTCCGACATAGAAGCTGGAAGCTGTCCAGACTGATAAATTTACCCATAAACTTCCAACAATTGAGGAAGAAGCTTCTCAGAATATCTCTTATAAACCTCAATTGGCAAACCGTCATTGCCCGCTGCCTTATTATTAGGACATGTCGCTACTGCAATTTCGAGTTCATCTAACATAATAGGCGCATCCAACATGGCTCTATCCTCATAACTAATTTTTGATAGTGAAATAGAGTTAAGGTATCCAATCAATTCTTCTGGTGTATAATCAATTTTGGACGTATATAGCTCGGTGTAAAACCTCTCTAATTCACCCATAATTCTATTCATATCTGTGACCATATCCCCTGAGGGTACTTTTAACGCACTTATATAGTTAGGTGGCTCTTGAGCTTTGGTAACTACAGAGAGGAGATGCCCTGTTTGGTCTCCCTGCTCAAAGAAGGCCTGCTTAGTGAAAAATCTCTTATGTTTGGCTTTAGCAAGCAGATGTTCAGTGAGCAGGTCCTGTGCTTGTACCCAAGCTGACTTCTTTAAATCTGATGGGTCCGTAAGATATGCTGCCTCCAGTGCAAGGACATCTTTTCTAAGAGCTTCATCCTGTTCTCTAGTTTTGGATCTGATCTTGTTTATTTCACGACTAAACGTTCCCCTTAAATAGGCCTTAAATGCTTCCCACGTCCACATCGTTTTGGAGTGGTCATTATTATACATAAAGAATATTTGCATTTCTTGTAGGATTTCAGAGTGTGTGTTTATTAATGTTAGCCAATATGGGTTAAGCTTCCATAATGGCCTAGGCTTAGCCATAGCTAGGGGGTTATGAATACACACCTTTAAGGGTGAGTGGTCAGAGAGGGATCTTGCTAAATATTCAACCCTGTCAACGAGGGGTAATAGTGGTAGATTACATAATGCTAGGTCTATTCTAGAGAGTGACATATGTGTCCTGCTGAAGCAGGAATACACTAAATCCGATGGGTGCGAAGTTCTCCAAGCATCTACCATCCTCAACTCTGTCAGCAATCTAGCTAATGATGTTGGCTGACTCATTTGACTCCTAGACTTATATCTATCAATATGCTGATCCAAAAACATATTAAAATCCCCAATCCATAACATAGGTATGTGCATTTTATCTTGCACTAACTCTATAATCGGTTGAAGACTGGAAGGCGAGAAGGGAGGGGGAACATATATTGCAATCACAATAAGCTCCATCGAATTAAAGACCGCATGAACTATCACAAAGCGCCCTTCTGTGTCTATATGGGATTTGATTAATTTAAATTGGATTTTGGCATGGACCAAAACAGAGACACTCCTGGAGTAAGAGGAGTAAACTGAGTGGAAGGAATGAGGCAGCCATCTTTTATTAAGGAGGTGCGTTGATGAGGGGGTAAGATGTGTCTCTTGTAGGCAGTATATGGCTGGGCCCTCTTTTTGAAGAAGTGCAAATATTGCCTGGCGCTTTACAGGGTCAGATACCCCTCTCACATTCCAGCTAGTGTTGGGCGAACAGTGTTCACCACTGTTCGGGTTCTGCAGAACATCACCCTGTTCGGGTGATGTTCGAGTTCGGCCGAACTTAAGTTCGGGTTCGCCCCGAACTACTGAATGGCCGCCGAACAGGGCAGAACAGGGCCCCTGTTCGGCCGAACAGGGCCCTGTTCACCCGAACATGCCGCAATACGGCCCCCCTATAGGGTCGCAGGCATAAGGGGGGAGCATGCCCCGATCGCGGGGGGTGGTCGGAAATTCCCCCCACCCCCTCCGCTAGCGCTCCCTCCTCTGCCCCCTTCCCCATACAAAAGTTTAAGGCAAGTTAAATAGTACTTGGTGGCTGGCCTGGCACTGGCAGTGGAGTGAGGAGGAGGAGGAGTCCGAGTAGCAGAGTGATGCGTTGAGGCCGGGCAGCGGGCGGTTCAGCGGTAGTACCCTTGTGGTACTTCCGCCCTTTCTCTGACCTCACGTCCTCTGCATACGAGTGTACGCGTCATGCGTACCCTCGTATTCGTCATCACGTAGAGGACGTGAGGTCAGAGAAAGGGCGGAAGTACCACAAGGGTACTACCGCTGAACCGTCCGCTGCCTGGCCTCAACACGTCACTCTGCTACTCGGACTCCTCCTCCTCCTCACTCCACTGCCAGTGCCAGGCCAGCCACCAAGTACTATTTAACTTGCCTTAAACTTTTTTTATGGGGAAGCCGGCAGAGGGGGGAGCGCTAGCGGAGGGGGTGGGGGGAATTTCTGACCCCCCCCCTGCGATCGGGGCATGCTCCCCCCTTATGCCTGCGACCCCATAGGGCCCCCAAAATGGGCATGTTCGGGGGTCCCATTGACTTCCATTGAGTTCGGCGTTCGGGCCGAACATGCCGAACATCTGGCCCATGTTCGGCCTGTTCGGCCCGAACCCGAACATCCAGGTGTTCGCCCAACACTAATTCCAGCCAACCACACATAAATCAGCCATTGTCATTCTTGGGAATGTAGATTGAGCAAAAGGCTGGTACACACTGCGTCTGAACAAAATAACCGCTGCTGCTACTTACATGAATCTGACGTAATTTGACGTAATAGTTTCCCTAAAATAACCCCAACCCCACTCCCCCATTGTGTAAGAAGGATCGCTGTAGGTAACATAGTTATGTATGGATCAGCTGTTACACTATACAAATAGCAAATAGAAATCAGAAAGAACTAGAGTTCTTTTTTCAGTTACCAAGTTCGGAATCACCTGTGGGAAGGGTACAGCAATTTTCATTGCCTCCACCCCCGCCAAAAGAAAGATAATGCAAATAAGTAGACACCACGATCTGTGTATGTAACGGACCCCTCCATCTTCTATGCAGTGAAAACATTTGTGGCAAAAAAGTAAAAGCACATAATCCTGGGGTGGAGATCCCAAGACAAGGAGAAGCAGGTAAAGTTAACTTTCAAAGATCAACTGACACAAATACAACCAATCTTCTTCCCATTAGAAGATATGTGAATGCTGACTAGTAAAACTCTAAGGTGCGTTGGAGAGATTAATCCTCCTCGTTATTGGTGGCAGTGTTAGTAGCATGTGCTTTAAGGTGCTGTTCGTTTTCATCTAACCACTGCATTGCCTCCTTTGGAGATTCAAAAAATTGGGATTCGTTGTCAGCGATAACTTTCAATTTAGCAGGATACAACATAGCATATTGTAGATGGAGCTTTTGCATACGCTTCTTTACATCGATAAATTTGGCCCTTTGCTTCTGCACCTCGGCGGAAAAATCTGGGTAGAAAGATATCTTGCTTTCATGATGCTGCCTTTCTGCCGCGCTATTCTTAAGATGGCTTCGCGGTCTCTGTAATGCAGTAGTTTGGCCAGTATGGGCCTGGGAGCAGCCCCTGGTCTGGGGGGACGTGATGGGACATGATGTGCCCTTTCAACAGCGTAAAGATTTTAGAAAGAATCGCGCCAAAAATCTCGACTAGCCAGTTCTCTATAAAAATAGTAGGATCAGCCGATTCTGTTTTTTCAGGGAGTCCAACTATTCGAACATTATTCCTGCGCAGTCTATTCTCAATATCATCATTTTTATCTGTGTTTAAGATGGCATGCTTAATCACTCTTTTCAAGTCTCTCAAAGCAGGAGCATTTCATCTTCAACTACGCTTACTCGTGATTCAAGTGCTGTTGTTCTATTTCTTATATTAGACATATCCTGCCTCAGCAGACCTATTTCTTCCTTTATTCCTCCCGTTTGCTGTGAGAGGGACTGAATAGCTTCATTGCAATTTTTTACTGCTTCTAATATTTCCCTGAGAGAGGGTTCAGTATGCTCACCGTCTTGTGCAGAGCTGCTGGATCCATTTTGCTCCGCAGTCACAGCAGGTACTACCGGCTCCCTGTCGGTTTCCCACTCTGTCTCTGTGACGTTGTCCTCTTCCTGGTCGCCTACTGTCCCTCCCCAGTCTGCCTTTTGTTTTACCGGGGATGCCTCCTGCCCACCCTGGTCACCTTTGCTGGCAGTGTGGCAAATTTTTCCAGCTTGGCAGCCGCTTCCTTTGCCTTCCTCTCCTGTCTCTGCGCGCGTGTTAGCAGCGCATCAGCGCCATCTTGTCTTTGCGGAGTTTCTGCTGCGTCCTTCTCCTCCTTGTCCTTCTTCCCCATTGTCAGCTCCACAGCGTTTCTCTGAATGTCGGGGGACTCCTCCAGACTTCCCCTGTCCGAGGAGCTTAAAATGAGTCCAAAACGAGGGGTCCGTCACCCTGCACAGGATCTATTTGAGCCGGATCAAAGCGGGAGCTGTGTGAGGCACGTCTTCTCACATTGCCGGCCGGCCACGCCCCCCACGCAACCAGTTTTTCAATGGTGTATTGGTTTAACATAGCAAAACCTACTGTTGGCTCTAGATTCTAATCTATCACACGTATTTGCAAACAGATTTCACTGAAGCTGTAAATTGCATCCCAGAACATAGTTTAGGGGCCATTACCTCTTCAACTATAGTCATTTTTCTTGTGACCCTGTTGGAGGAGGTTGTGGCTGTGTGGAGCTCCTGACTACCAGAGTTATTCGGTGGACCTTGCCAGCCCTCTGGTTCATTTTTGGGATTGCTTTTGGACTGTGAGGCCCTGCTGGTTCCTTGGCCAGCAGGGACCTTCCCTACGCTAGCCGGCTGCTCCTAGCCATGGAGCGGCCGGCTTATACCCCCCCTGACTTTGGACAGCTGGAAAATGTGGCCGATGCTGGTGAAATTGCAGGAACTGTTGTAGCCTGGTTTCAAGCTTTTGATGGTGAGTTGAAGAAACCGAATGAGCTGAAATTTGCCTGGAAGAAACAACAACACAGGTATGGTGTGAACTGGTCACCTGGCCTGGTGAATACTGTTCCTGAGCTCAAAGAGTTAAAGACAAAACTGTTTCAGCAAAGAAAATGTGTGAAAATACTAGAAGCGAAGAGCGGTGCTTTTGGTGAGTTCATAAAGCACCGCAAAAGCCTTCTAGGTTTGGATGATGATCTTGGTGTTGATAGTTTTGAAGAAAATCAGGACTGTATGATTGTGGAGGATAAGAGCACTCCAGCCGGATCATCTAACTGGGTGAAACCGGATGAAGAAAATGCTGCTTCTATGTCAGACTTGTGTGTGGATGAAGAAATAGTTCAAGCTGGGGAAAATATGTCTCCTACCTCTGATGTGTCTGCTACTGCTGGTTGCAGGTAGTGCATTGTCTGGGGGCGATAGTCTGCGGTCCATAAATATGACTGACCCAGGAGATGCAAGCCTGTTACCGGTTAAAAATGAGGAAGAAAGTATGAAAATTAATGGATCCACATCAGATGTGCTGAGTGACTTAAAGAAAGTTGTTTCTGTAGAAAAAGGAGCTGTCAATCAAGTGGTGGAAATTAAGATAAGTGCAGAGACTGAACCAATGACAGAGAAAATGTCACAGCAAAAAGAAGAAATTTCTAAATCTGACATGGAATGAACTGTCTCTGAAAATGTTTCTGTTGAAAATAAACCTGCAGCTGTAATGGAGGAGGTGGATACAGCTAGTCCAACTGAGGAGGGTATTGTTCGTCGGGTTCTCCCTCAGTCTGGAGTGGTAATGGCGTCTAATTCGATTGAGACGCCGAAGTCCGCGCTAACCGGAAGTAAAATAACGCAAACCGGAAGTGACGTTGGGCCGCCCGGAAGTGATGCGGCGGCTTTCGGCGGTACAGAGAAAGTCGGCGTTCCTCGTGGCAAACTGTCACAAGGAACGTCAGGAGCAAAAATTCAAACAAAATTGAGTTCTCAAGCTGCTCAATCAAACAAAAATAAAAGAAAGGGGAAGAAAAAAGTGGAAAAAAATACTGCAAGCATGCTTACCAGAGCAAAGGCAAAAAAAGTGGGTGGGACTACAGAGGTTATTTTAGAGACAGGAAGTGAACCTGACGTGGGAGACAGTACAGAAAGTATGCTAATACCTGATGACATGGACGTGGAGGGTGAGAATCTTTTGTTACATGCAAATGTAAATATTGATGCTTCTTTACCTCCTGAAGAGATAGGTAATATTGACAGGATGGAAACTGTAATAGTAGATGATACATTGGTAGCAGCACCAATAGAAGGTAATGTAGAGGAAAAGGTTGATGCTCAATTTTGTGTTGAAACAGTTTACGGTGAAATTTTAATATCAAAAACTGAACGTGTGTAATGATCCGCTCAGCTGGCTGCACAGGCAGACAGCTGTTTGACCATTCCTCAAGTCGGTGGGCTGCAGGTCTCTGGAAGCGAGACCTGTCTTCACTTTGCAAGTTTCAGACCTGCTCTGCTGCTGAGGAATTTGCATTCATTTGTCATGCAAATTGCCTAGCCGCCTCCTTTGAAGACTTGCAGCATAAATGCCATGTGATCCCACAATCCTTTGCTGGTCATGATGGTTTGTTACATCTAAAGCTCTTCTGGAGTGTCAGCCTTGCTATTACTTGCTAAAGAATATCTTAGAGTATTCTTGGGGACTGCACTAGGCATCCCTCTAGTGCAGTCCGGTTGTATTATCTGTATTGCCTGTCTTGTCTTGTCTTTGCGATTGCACTGTCGCCAGCGGTTGGTGATGATGAATCGTTTGGTCCAGTACCTGGATCGCACTTGCCCTAGCGTTAGTGGCAGTGGGTCTCTCTAGTCTATGTCTTGGAGTTTTACCATAGCTGCGGTTGCTACTAGTTACTCCTTCTGTCTGTCTTGCCGTGTGGATCGCACTCGCTCTGGCGGTAAGAGCAGTGGATCCTGCTAGGCCTATTCCTGTATTTGGATCACACTTGCTCTGGTGGAAAAGAGCAGTGAATCCTGCTAACTCTGTTGCTGTACTTGGATCACACTTGCTCTGGTGGAAAAGAGCAGTGGATCCTGCTAGTTCTGTTTCTCTACTTGGTTCACACTCGCTCTGACGGAAAGAGCAGTGGATTCTTCCTGTCCTGTCCCTGAACCCGGATCGCACTCGCTCTGGCGGAAGAGCGGTGGATCTTATCTGACCTATTCCTGTTGTTCGTTCATCTGTCTGTCTGTAGCAAACGCTTGCGGTTGCCTGTGGTAAGGCAGCCGTTTAGCAAGCGTTCCTGTTATTTGTTCATTTGTGTTCATTCGTTAGTCAGGGTGGCGTGCTTGTCTCTGTTGCGCTTATCGTGCGTAGACCGTGTCGTAAACGCGCTTGTCGCTGTTGCTCCTAACGCGCGGTGTCCGTGTTAGGTATTGCGTTTGTTATTTTCATTGACATTCTCATTGTCTGATATGCTGTGCCTTTCTCTCTGCTCCTGCGTTTAACCTTTACTCTGTCTTGTGTCACTGTTGGCAATGGCCACTCTTGCGATTGCATTCACACTTTGGTCTTCGCTGTTGTATGTCGACCGTCGCCGGGCGGCGACTAGATTGGTAGACATACATACATTCTGTCTCTGTGCTCTCTCCCTCGAGAGAAACTATCCTGCTCTGTATTGCCCCATTACGTACAATCCTTAGCTGGCATCTGTGGCTGTGCAGAGGATCTGTTCCTCTGCACTCCACAGCTCCATCTGCAGGCAGGAATTCCCCTCTACAGGTGCATTGCACCGCAGCTGGGTTCTCTCAGATTAGATGCTTGTGAGGATTTCCGCAGTGTCATCCTGTGCGCTGACCACGGAAATAATTCCACAATCGTTACAGTATGACCAGCCAAACCGATATTCCCAGTTTAGAGGGAATTTCTGATTTGTACGTTTTTGTCGAATTTGGTTCTTATATCTTTAAGAGCTTCAAAAGACTAGACTCTGAAACCAAGGAAGACTTCCTTGCTGAATGTGTAAGATTCTTACTGAATCCTGCCTTTCAAATTACTGACCCGTCCACGTCAGCTCTCCAATTCGCCTATACGCTATTGCAAGGAGATCTGTTTGTGTGGGCCTATGAGGTATTGAAAAGCAATTCCTGGGAGGATAATCTTTATCAGTTTCTTACATTGATTTTTTCTCACTGGTTTGAGCTGCCTTGCCTACCACCCATGCTTGATGAGTATGTATCTGTTAATCAGTCAGCTGTTCTATCCCTTTCATGCAAAACCATTCAGTTTGATAGTAAATGCAGTAACAGCTCCCTGGTATCTAGACAGCAGCCACTTGTAGCGGCTGAAACAAGAAAAAGAAAATCTAGGAAAACTTCCAAGCGGAAAAATCCATTGCCTATAGCAACTACAAATAAAGAAATTATTTCTGTAAAGTCTGAAATGTGTAAAACACTTGAATGTGACAAACTCAGAGAGACTTCTCAGTCTCAGGGTTTGTTGCCTCAGGCTAAAGCATATGTGGAAAAAACTTTCGTAACTACAAACAGATTTCTTGCGCTCCTGGACTCAAGTTGTCACAAATGGATACTTCCTCTATAGATGTGTACGCTGCGACGCTCCGTGGTGGGGTTTGTTGCACAAGGAATCACTGGAAAAGAGTGGAGCGCGCCATAGTGTATTACATCAAAAGAGGGAACGTTTATTACACTTTCAAGTTATACTCACAATGTTCACAAATCAAAAAGGCGTGTCAGCGGGCTGCCAGCCGCTACAGTTCAGTGGAGGATGATGCGCTGTGGCCAGCAGCGCAGGTTCCGATCGTCTGGGCTCCGTCTCACTGGTAGTGGGCGTGGCTTGACCCTCAACACGCGTACGACGTCATTACGCGTTTCGGCGCTCTGCGCCTTCGTCAGATGACGGCGTACGCTACACGGCACAGGGATATAGGCCTCCCCCAAGCGTTGCCATAGCAGCCGGGGAAGCCGTGGAAAACTTTATTTAAACGCACAATACCCGCATACTAGCAATCCTGTAATGTCGGACTTGCGTGTATTGTTAAAACAGCGCATCATCCTCCATAATTATAAAGGGGATTTGCGCACAGATCGATTTCCATATGAGGAAAGCAACACAGTTAAATCAGCAACAAGTGTTCAATAAATAACACATATGGGATAAATATATTATATGAAGAAATGAGAAAAAATCTATAAACATATATATATCCTAAAAGTTATTAAAATATAAGTAAAACTTAAAAATAAAACATGAAAATAAAATTACATGAGAATAAAGGTAAACATAAAAATGAAATACTGTAAAATACTTTAAATACATTAAATACATGGCAGAATTTGTGACCATTCATCAATAAGATAGGGCACAAATGATGCACCATTAGTGGGCTTCTGTATTTTACCCATTACAGGGTGCCTAAAAAGAAGGCTATTATACACGTATCTAATACCGTGGGCAGGTGCACTGGGTCCAAATCATACTCTGAGGGGGCTCCAAAAGCTGGGAAAACGCAAAAGAAGGCGAACCTAAACGTGAAGAACCTTCATTGAAGGCAGTCACTGGATAAAAACCGCGGGACCGAACTGCTCAAAAACCACCGATCAAACGTAAGGGAAAAAAGCGTCTTAGTGTACAATCGCTACATGTGGAGAAACATGGTGCAACACTTGTAGCTCCTACATAAAATTACACATAAATCAAACGGACCGATTCAATACATTACTTAAAGTCGATCATACAAATAGGAGGACCAATTCAATACATTACTTAGAATTAATTACTTAAAATTAATTATACAACAGGGAGGACCTTGATGAGCTACCTCATTATCTTCAGTGAAGGGGCCCATAGACCCCCAAACACAATTAGACTTATTCATGGGATGAGGTTAATGTGATGAAGTGGATGCCAATAAGTGGGCACATAAACACAAACCCAATGAGACCAGTACATGGGATGTAGTGGATTGATGGCAGCGAACTGCCTGAGGTGGAGCAGGAACGGATATGGTCGGGGTCCGACAAAATGTAGGAAACAAATAGGGGCATAGGAGAATGCAACAGTCCCCAACCACCCTGGTGAGACCACCAGTGCATATATATGTATAAATATATACATATATATACTTTAATATATATACCTCTCGTACTTTACGAGTACAACGAGGGGAAGGACATAGAGGGGGGGGGGGAAAGAGGTGGGTAGGAAGGTGGGATAGAGCTGGACAGGGGGGGGGGGGAGAGGGGGGGGAAAGGGGGATGGGAAGGGGGATATGGAGGAACATAGGGAAAGGGGAGTGGGACAGGGGAGGGCTGGAATGTACCCCACAGCCTGTAGGAACCCTATCGGGCTGAAATGGCTGGACTAAACGGGCTAATAATGGCCCTAGAATGTCAGAGTGAATGTCCAATGAGTAGATGGACAGAAAGCATGTGCAGGGTGGTGTGTATGTGTTTCTGAATGTGTGAATATAAGGCATACTGGGATCCATACAATATATTATGTTATAATTGTCACCCTCGTGTTCAATGACAGGAAGGGGGCTTGGGGAAGGTCAACCTACTATGGACACAACCTACTATTCACATACTCACCACCCTCATCTAGTGTCAGGGTCTGCTACTAGTGGGAAAGCTAGAAGGAGGAAATAAGAAGGAAAGATGATACAATTAGACAATGAGCACTGTATATATTACCATACAAATAACAATACCTTCCAATTGGCAAAACAAACGAGCTAATTAATCACAAGAAAGTGGAAATTTCGAGGCCCTCATTCAGTCCCTTAGGGCTTAGTGTATCTAATTTAAAAATCCAAAAAGTCTCTCTTTCACATAGTCTCCTAAACCTCTGTCCTTGGAGGAGTGTTTTAGGAATCACTTCTAAGCCGACTATTTTGAGAGTCTCGACACTGCTATTGTGGTACCACTGAATGAGGGCCTCGAAATTTCCACTTTCTTGTGATTAATTAGCTCGTTTGTTTTGCCAATCGGAAGGTATTGTTATTTGTATGGTAATATATACAGTGCTCATTGTCTAATTGTATTATCTTTCCTTCTTATTTCCTCCTTCTAGCTTTCCCACTAGTAGCAGACCCTGACACTAGATGAGGGTGGTGAGTATGTGAATAGCAGGTTGTGTCCATAGTAGGTTGACCTTCCCCAAGCCCCCTTCCTGTCATTGAACACGAGGGTGACAATTATAACATAATATATTGTATGGATCCCAGTATGCCTTATATTCACACATTCAGAAACACATACACACCACCCTGCACATGCTTTCTGTCCATCTACTCATTGGACATTCACTCTGACATTCTAGGGCCATTATTAGCCCGTTTAGTCCAGCCATTTTAGCCCGATAGGGTTCCTACAGGCTGTGGGGTACATTCCAGCCCTCCCCTGTCCCACTCCCCTTTCCCTATGTTCCTCCATATCCCCCTTCCCATCCCCCTTCCCCCCCCCCCCGTCCAGCTCTATCCCACCTTCCTACCCACCTCTTTCCCCTCCCCCCCCCTCTATGTCCTTCCCCTCGTTGTACCCGTAAAGTACGAGAGGTATATATATTAAAGTATATATATGTATATATTTATACATATATATGCACTGGTGGTCTCACCAGGGTGGTTGGGGACTGTTGCATTCTCCTATGCCCCTATTTGTTTCCTACATTTTGTCGGACCCCGACCATATCCGTTCCTGCTCCACCTCAGGCAGTTCGCTGCCATCAATCCACTACATCCCATGTACTGGTCTCATTGGGTTTGTGTTTATGTGCCCACTTATTGGCATCCACTTCATCACATTAACCTCATCCCATGAATAAGTCTAATTGTGTTTGGGGGTCTATGGGCCCCTTCACTGAAGATAATGAGGTAGCTCATCAAGGTCCTCCCTGTTGTATAATTAATTTTAAGTAATTAATTCTAAGTAATGTATTGAATTGGTCCTCCTATTTGTATGATCGACTTTAAGTAATGTATTGAATCGGTCCGTTTGATTTATGTGTAATTTTATGTAGGAGCTACAAGTGTTGCACCATGTTTCTCCACATGTAGCGATTGTACACTAAGATGCTTTTTTCCCTTACGTTTGATCGGTGGTTTTTGAGCAGTTCGGTCCCGCGGTTTTTATCCAGTGACTGCCTTCAATGAAGGTTCTTCACGTTTAGGTTCGCCTTCTTTTGCGTTTTCCCAGCTTTTGGAGCCCCCTCAGAGTATGATTTGGACCCAGTGCACCTGCCCACGGTATTAGATACGTGTATAATAGCCTTCTTTTTAGGCACCCTGTAATGGGTAAAATACAGAAGCCCACTAATGGTGCATCATTTGTGCCCTATCTTATTGATGAATGGTCACAAATTCTGCCATGTATTTAATGTATTTAAAGTATTTTACAGTATTTCATTTTTATGTTTACCTTTATTCTCATGTAATTTTATTTTCATGTTTTATTTTTAAGTTTTACTTATATTTTAATAACTTTTAGGATATATATATGTTTATAGATTTTTTCTCATTTCTTCATATAATATATTTATCCCATATGTGTTATTTATTGAACACTTGTTGCTGATTTAACTGTGTTGCTTTCCTCATATGGAAATCGATCTGTGCGCAAATCCCCTTTATAATTATGGAGGATGATGCGCTGTTTTAACAATACACGCAAGTCCGACATTACAGGATTGCTAGTATGCGGGTATTGTGCGTTTAAATAAAGTTTTCCACGGCTTCCCCGGCTGCTATGGCAACGCTTGGGGGAGGCCTATATCCCTGTGCCGTGTAGCGTACGCCGTCATCTGACGAAGGCGCAGAGCGCCGAAACGCGTAATGACGTCGTACGCGTGTTGAGGGTCAAGCCACGCCCACTACCAGTGAGACGGAGCCCAGACGATCGGGACCTGCGCTGCTGGCCACAGCGCATCATCCTCCACTGAACTGTAGCGGCTGGCAGCCCGCTGACACGCCTTTTTGATTTGTGAACATTGTGAGTATAACTTGAAAGTGTAATAAACGTTCCCTCTTTTGATGTAATACACTATGGCGCGCTCCACTCTTTTCCAGTGATTCCTTGTAAAGCATATGGGGAGCCTATGATAGGCCGAATTATTTTGTATATTAAAGGTGTAAGAAAATCTACACTCGTTTCTGATCCCAAACCCTGTGAGAGTTCCTTTGATACAGAATTGTTTGAACCACCATTCGCTCTGTGGGAGGTTGGGGCTTTGGTTGAGGAGCTTGAGTTTGATTGGAAGGCCTTTTGCGATTTTTACATCGCAAAAAGCGAGGTGACTCTTAATGGTTGTGTTGACTCGGTGTACGCTTTGATTGGATCTGATGAGTGTGACGAATGTTTTGTGGATCCGCTGATTTGTGTGTGGCAGACGATTTTGGATGAATTGCACACTTACCAACCAATTGACTCCAATAAAATGACACCATTGTCTGATGATTGTTCCTGTCTTTCTGGGGTAAAGCAAGTGAGTTTAGATACTGTGCGATCTGAAATGAATGGGTGTACTACGGTGATGGACGCCTGTGTGAATTCTGAAAGATTCACTCCTGTTTCTGTGGAATGTGAATCTGTGCAATCTAATGCCTTTATCTCAGGCGTTTTTGCAGATTGTGATCAACAGAAATGTGTCAGTTTTGTCAGAGATATGTGGGATCCTTTGTCAATTAAAAACAGATCTTTAAGACCTTCCATCTATGATCCTGCTATGGGGAAAGTTCCTAAACTATGCAGCATCAAAAGTAATGTTAATATGTCTAAAAAAGTTTCTCCTGTTGTTGTCGCAACTTCTTCTGCAAATGAGTTTATGTGTCACTCTGTTCATATCCTGTAGAGGCCCATTGCCTGATGACAGTTGCTCCAGTGTTTCTGTCCTGAACACCTTGCAGTCTGGTCCACAGATTGCGGAGGTTTGCATTTTGGAAGCGTCAGTTTCACAACCTAAAGCGATCTTGGATTCGCAAATTTTGCGTTCTGACTCCTCGTATTCGACATTGTTAGCCGAATCTAAGGGTGAGACAGCGTTTTGGTTTTGCGAATCTGATAGTGGGGAATATGTGCCTTGCCCAGAGAAGATCTCTGTGAGCCTGCCCTGTACCATGAATAAAACCATGATGTCCACTTGTACTGACATTTGCGAGTCCCTTTCTTGCTCAGCAGATAGTACTGACTCTCCACCCTGTACTCTGGATGAGTCAATATTGCTTTGCATAAAGTCTCCTGCAGTGACCCTAGAGGCTCGTCTAGGTATTGCTACTATTCTTACCTGTTTTTCTGCTATTTTGGAATTGCAGTCTAGTTTGACTGCTATGCAGAATTCTGCGTGCAGTGAGATTAAAGTTAGGGAGTCAGTGTGTGTTCCAGTAAATATTCCTGTGTATCCTGTTCATGAAGATAAAATTCAATCTCAGCGGATTGTAGAACCATTCCTGGGACATTTGCTATGTCCGCAAAATGTATTTGATGTTTTGCCCTGTAACATGGATAGTTCAGAATCCTTGATTTCTTTGTCAGAAAACTTGGGAAACAATGCTCCTGGGTTTTTGCTTGATGTTCTGGAGGTCTCCGAGTTTCTCCCAAAGGGTACAGAACTTGTAGGAGGTGCCTCCTGTCCCGCAGGGCCATCTGAGGTGTTGCCCACTTCAGTAGGCATCGCTGCTATATTGACTACTTTTGCAGCTCTGGGGGAGCTTCAGTCATGCGTAGTCAATGATGTGTGTTGGTTAGATACCAGTACAGTCACAGAACTTTCTAAGTCGGAGTTTAAGTCTTCTTTTGAAAGTCCAGTGCTGGTGACCACTACTCGTGATGATTCTCTGCCCGGTTTTGGTGTTGATCTTGTCGTGACGGACTCTGAGGTTGCCAGTTCCTCGACGTGTCCTGAGGTTTCTCTTGCGCTAGTGTACCCCGATGTGCTCTGTGACCCAGAAAGCCCAAGTGAGTCTCGGTTGCCAGCATGCTCAGATGCTTCCTTGGTGGAAACATGTTCTGATGTTGCCTGCCTGCCTGCATGCCCAGAAGTGGTCCCTGAAAGCCCTGATCTTAACGCCTGTCCTGGTAATCCTGAATCCGGAATTGTACTTGGTTCCATAGGGGTTCTTGATAGTTCTCCATGTGAGCCTGGTGATCGTTCTCTTGGGATCTCTGCGGAGCTTCAAAGTGTTCTGGGAGATTCTGGGAGAGATATTTCCTGGAACCCTCGATGAGATCAACAGTGGTTTCTATGTGGAAAGGGACGCTTCAAATAGGTATTGTGGCAGGTTTGGTATTTGTGGACGGTCCCTGGAAGGTGGCGGGCATGGCTCAGAGGGTGTCGATGGGTGCTTCTCTGGCGTTCACAGTTATGGGTGTTATGCTGAGACTTGTAGTACTGATGGGCATGTTTCTGTGGCTTCTGCTTCCCGCGGGGTCGGTTTCGGGGGGATTGACTCTGGAATTGGGCCTTGTCGGGCTGTCCCGACCTTCATGAGTCTTCAGTCAGAGTTTTTTTGCTAATATCAGTTTTGAGAGACGTCTGGAAGCCGTCTCTAGAGGGGTGGGGGGTACTGTAATGATCCGCTCAGCTGGCTGCACAGGCAGACAGCTGTTTGACCATTCCTCAAGTCGGTGGGCTGCAGGTCTCTGGAAGAGAGACCTGTCTTCACTTTGCAAGTTTCAGACCTGCTCTGCTGCTGAGGGATTTGCATACATTTGTCATGCAAATTGCCTAGCCGCCTCATTTGAAGGCTTGCAGCATAAATACCATGTGATCCCACAATCCTTTGCTGGTCATGATGGTTTGTTACAGCTAAAGCTCTCCTGGAGTGTCAGCCTTGCTATTACTTGCTAAAGATTATCTTAGAGTATTCTTGGGGACTGCACTAGGCATCCCTCTAGTGCAGTCAAGTTGTATTATCTGTATTGCCTGTCTTGTCTTGTCCTTGCGATTGCACTGTCGCCAGCGGTTGGCGATGGAGAATCGTTTGGTCCAGTACCTGGATTGCACTTGCCCTAGCGTTAGTGGCAGTGGGTCTCTCTAGTCTATGTCTTGGAGTTTTACCGTGGCTGTGGTTGCTACTGGTTACTCCTTCTGTCAGTCTTGCCGTGTGGATCGCACTCGCTCTGGTGGTAAGAGCAGTGGATCCTGCTAGGCCTATTCCTGTATTTGGATCACACTTGCTCTGGTGGAAAAGAGCAGTGAATCCTGCTAACTCTGTTGCTGTACTTGGATCACACTTGCTCTGGTGGAAAAGAGCAGTGGATCCTGCTAGCTCTGTTTCTGTACTTGGATCACACTTGCTCTGGTGGAAAAGAGCAGTGGATCCTGCTAGCTCTGTTTCTCTACTTGGAGCACACTTGCTCTGGTGGTAAAGAGCAGTGGATCCTGCTAGCTCTGTTTCTCTACTTGGATCCCACTTGCTCTGGTGGAAAAGAGCAGTGGATCCTGCTAGTTCTGTTTCTCTACTTGGTTCACACTCGCTCTGGCGGAAAGAGCAGTGGATTCTTCCTGTCCTGTCCCTGAACCCGGATCGCACTCACTCTGGCGGAAGAGCGGTGGATCTTATCTGACCTATTCCTGTTGTTTGTTCGTCTGTCTGTCTGTAGCAAACGCTTGCGGTTGCCTGTGGTAAGGCAGCCGTTTAGCAAGCGTTCCTGTTATTTGTTCATTTGTGTTCATTCGTTAGTCAGGGTGGCGTGCTTGTCTCTGTTGCGCTTATCGTGCGTAGACCGTGTCGTAAACGCGCTTGTCGCTGTTGCTCCTAACGCGCGGTGACCGCGTTTAGGTATTTCTTTTTTTTTTTCAAGATATTTTATTTGGTTTTCAAAAATTTTACAACATCACGGGTGTGAATTACCCGTCGTCAGAGGTAAAATAAGATCTGTGTACAAGAGCATGAACAATTAACAGTAGCTATATCCTAACAAACTACCTCTATTTGGTATCCCACCCTCCCCTCCCTTTCCCACCCTCATCAGTCAAACCTTGTCAACTTTTACCTATCTGTGTGCTCAGTATTTCACTGGTGATTTTCTTACCCGGATCATTTAATTTTCAGGGCCTATTTTGTAATTTCTAATCTACCCAATGTTCCTTGGAGTTGAGATGTGCAGTACCAGCCCGTGTATTTAAAGTGTTCCATAAGCTCATTCTCTTCTTTCGTTGTAAAGGAGGCTAGAATGAAGTATTTCCAGGTAGTTAGCAGGTGTTTGGTCTTTTTTTCTTTGTGAATTAAAGCGTCCAATCTGTCCAGATTAAAGAGATGGGTAAGTTCCTCCTTGACATCCCACACTGTGGGGACTGCATTGTAAATCCATTTATTAAAGATTAATTTCCTTGCAGCAATGATGATGAGATGAGATAAAGGGCTGAGCGTTTTTCTTGTTTGGGCTGTATCAGGATCGGTGGTCTGGGCTGGTTCATAGTGATTAAATAGCAGCGTTTCAGGATTTAGGCCCAATTTTATTTTACATAACTGATTTATATAGGCACACACATTGGACCAAAAGGATTGGATATGGGGGCACTTCCACACGCAATGCATAAGATCTGCATTAGGTAACTTGCATTTTGGGCATTCCGCTTTATAACCTGGCGGGGGTGTCGTGTATTTGATGTTAAAGGCATATTTTGCCCTATGCATGAATTTAAAATGAGACTCCCTCCAATTTTCCCCTGAAATTAGCCTTCTGATCACCATCGCTCCGGATAAAATTTTACTTCCTATATCTGGTTTAGATAGATCTTTTGTCCAAGCTTTAAAGGTTGAGTTCTCACTGCCAGATAGATGTATCTTTTGAAGAGTGGAGTGAAGTTGGGACAATGATAATTTGATTAGATGGAGGGCTAGGAAGCTATCAAATTCACTGAGCTTCAGGAGTGAGGAAGTATTTCGTAATTTGCTCTTTATGTGGGCCCTTAGTTGTCCGTAATATAAGAAATGGTGGGTTGGGAGATTACATTTTGCTTTCAATTCTTGAAAAGACAAAAATCTTCCTTCACGTAGGTCTATTAATTGTCCCAATCTTATTAGCCCTCTCTCCTCCCACTCTAAGAAGCCCTTATGTGATATACCTGCAGGAAACCCCGGGTGGCCCCAGAAGGGCATATATTTAGTGATGTGGTAGCATGTTTTGAATTTCTTGCAAATCTCTCTCCAGGTGATCACAGTATCTCTTATTATTTTGCTGTTTTTCAATATGGGGGGAAGAGGGGAATATCCTCCATGTAATAGTCCCGGTAGAGTCCAGGGTTCTGCATAGGCTTTTTCCAATGCGAAGTTAGAGAAAACCTCTGTCCCATTTATCCAATCTCTTGTATGTCTAGTCATACATGCTAAGTTGTATTGTCGAATATTAGGGATACTCAGCCCACCCCAATCCTTGGGAAGTTGTAATTTCCGAAGAGCAATACGTGCCTTTTTTCCCCCCCAGAGGAAAAGTGAAAAGGCTCTATTTAAGTCTTTTATGTCTGCGTGTTTCAGAAGCAATGGTATGGTTTGCAAGGGGTATAATAATCTGCCGAAACTGACAGATTTGATCAGAGCGGCCCTGCCCATGAGGTTAATCGGAAGATTTTTCCATGATTGGAGTTGGCGTTTAATGTCAGTCATCAAGGGCGAATAATTAATTGCATAGATTTTATCAGGGTCTCTATTAAAGTGTATTTCTAAGTATCTAAATTGGGAGCATATTTTTACAGGGTAGCTAGTTTGGTCTCGAGGGAGAGCATTTTTGGAAAGGAACATCAATTCGCACTTTGACACATTCACTTTGAACCCACTGGCCTGCCCCACTTCCCGTATTAGGCTGAACACCTTGTCTAATTGTACATCTGGGTTGTTCAGAAATAGCATAATATCATCAGCAAACATGGCCTGTGATAGTTTATATTCCCCTATATCTATCCCCTCAATTTGTTTCTCCAATATCTTGGTCAGAGGGTCAAGAGCTAAGTTGAACAAGAGTGGAGACAGGGGGCATCCCTGTCTCGTGCCCTTTTCAAGAACAAACCTAGAAGATAAAAATCCTGGAGTATAAATCTGTCCCTGTGGGTGAGTGTGCATTGCCGTTAGAAGATTTCTGAATGAACCTGTGATATTCATTTTGTCCAATACCATGTTAAGCCAGTCCCAATGGACATTGTCGAAAGCCTTTTCGGCGTCTATCAGTAATACTGCATAATCTTTACATGTGTTTGGATAAGCCTTAACATAGTCTTGTGCAATAAGTAATTTGCGAATGTTGGCCACTGCTGATCTCTGGCGAACAAATCCAGTTTGGTTGGGGCTTACCAGCTTAGGCATAAACTCAGCTAGTCTGTCAGCCATTATTTTTGACAGTATTTTAAGGTCCTGGTTAATCAGGGATATGGGGCGGTATGAGCTCGGAAGTAAAGGATCTTTTCCAGGTTTTAGGATAAGTTTTACATAGGCTAGATTTGAAAAGTTAGGGTATGTGCCTTTGGTGAGTATATGGTTAAAAAGCGTGACCAGTACGGGAACTATTTCCTTTTTAAGGATTTTATAAAATTCTGACGTGAGTCCATCGGGACCTGGTGCCTTATGATTAGTTAAAGTTTTAATAGTGTAGGCGACCTCTGCTGGAGTAATTTCCGCGTTTAGAGCTGAAAGGTCCTCCTCTGTTAATTTAGCTAGTCTGGTCTTGTGTAGGTATTCAAAGCCTTTGCCATGGGGCGTTATATTTGGTTCTTTTTTATATAGTGAGGAATAAAAATTTTTGAGGGTCTCGTTGATCAGTTTGGGGTCATGTGTCACTATTCCGGAGTCAGTGTGGAGGCCAGAAATTACTGTGTTAAGGTGGGGGGGTTTAGATAATCGAGAGAGCATAGTGCCCATTTTGTTTGCAAATTTGTGAAAATAAAGGTCTCGATATGATTTAATGAATCTATCTCGATTTTTTAGACACTTATCAGTGTATCCCTTGGCTCTAAGCCAACTTAATTTATTTTCATTTGTTGGGGTTTCAAGGAATTTTCTGTGTGCTTGTCGTAGCTCCCCCACCGACTCCAGATATTGCGCATTTGCTTGTTTCTTTTTTCCCGAGACGTACCCAATGATCCTACCCCGTAATACTGGTTTGGCAGCCTCCCAGAAAAGGTCTATATCTTGCATATGGCCTGTATTTGCCTCTTTGTACTCCCACCACCATTGTGACAGAAGAGCTACGAACTCTCCATCCTCGTATAAGTGCGCTGGAAATCTCCAGAGGATATCTGTGCCTTTTGGCATAGTGGGGATTAGGGCGAGTTGGATAGGGGCGTGGTCAGATATCAAAAGGTCCAAAATTTCTACTGATTCTATCTGGTTGATTAGGTTGGGGGAGGTCAAAAAGTAGTCGAGTCTGGACCAGGAATCATGAGGGGCAGAGTAAAATGTGTATTGTGAATCTCCGGGATGGAGAGTTCTCCAGCTATCGCACAATCTAGTTTCTGCCATGTATTCTGATAGTAATAATGACTTCGCTAAGGTAGAAGAGCTCGGTGTTGAGGAGGATGCTCTATCTTCCCTGGGGTGCATAAGAGCATTAAAGTCACCTCCCTGGATGAGCCTTGATTGAGTGCCTAATAATGTTTGAGTCATCAGAGATGAGAAGAATGTTTTATCTTCAGCTGTAGGGGCATACACACTCATAACGTCAAAAATATCACAGTGTAGTCGCAGTCGGATCCTAACCCATCTACCCTCTGTGTCACAGCTGCTTTCCAGTACTTCCCCCTGGAATTGTTTATGTATTAATAATAAAGCTCCAGATTTCCTGTCCTGGGCTGGGGAGCCAAATACCTGTCCCACCCATGATTTGCACATAAATTGGAATTGATTTTCGGTCAAATGGGTCTCTTGGAGTAAGGCTATCTCCGTGTGGAGTTTTTAAAGATGCCGAAGCACTATAGAGCGTTTCCCTGGTGATCTAAGGCCCTTAACGTTCCATGACGTAATTTTAATGGACATTTTAGCCCGGGTCTATGGATCCGACTACAAGCACACATACAAAGTTATATTTCACTAAATATATATGACAAGGATTGACTGCGAACTGTCCCTCCCCTTTCCCCAGAAGAAACCCCAAAAACAGCAAAACTGCCACATAGCTGTGTTGACCTCCTGTGATCATTGCAGGAGTAGATTGGTTTGGAAAAAGGACTTGTTTGAAGTGGCAAATATTAGTGATGCTCAAAAGAGCACCGAACCCTATTAAAAACTCAAAATAAAACATAATCGAAACCAAAAACATCATAGTGTGACCTCACTTCTTCCCTGAGTAAGTGGCCCTTCTTGGTGCTCCAGGACTCAGTCCCTTGTTTTCCCGGCCACTTGTTGTCAAGATGGTCTAGAACTTGAAATAACCTGTAAATAGTAGAATTAGACGTGACGTAAAGCATCATGTTCTAGTTGGTTTGCAGTGCCCCCTGCATATAGTCGTTATAGATCATCAGAACCGATAAAGTCATGCAGGATCTGTCGAGTGATGCTTTAGAAAGAGTAGTGCTTCTTTAGCCGTGTGAAATACGTGTTGTTCCTCTTTATCATCCGTTATACGCATGATGGCCGGATATTGTAGGGCAAATCTCCATTTTAGTTTAATGCATTGCGTACACGCTGGGTTGAAGGTTTGCCTCAGTTTGGACACCTCCGCCGAGTAATCATTAAATAAACGTATTGTGGAGCCTTGATATTCCCTCCTGTGCCTGATAGGCTCTTAATAAGGTTGTTTTGTCAGCATAGTCCAGGTATCTGGTCATAACTACTCGCGGGGGGCGTTTATCATTTGCGTTGCGTGGGGGACCCACTCTGTGAGATCTTTCGACTTTGAATCCTTTTTTCAGGCCTAATAGTTTTGGCAGTGCTGATGCTGAAAAATCATGCAGGGCCTGGGGTGTCATGGTCTCAGGGAGGCCTGTAATTCTGAGGTTATTACGCCTCGACCTGTTTTCAAGGTCCTGGAGCTTGTTATGCATCTGTTTATTTTCCTCCAGAATTTGTTTCATTTTTTCCCCCTCTTTTGCCCTTTCATCTTCCATGCTCTGTATACGGTTTTCTACTTGCACAAATCTGTTTTCGTGCTTTTGGAGTTGTTTATGCAGCTCTCCCAATGATTTGTCTAATGCTGACTGTATTATACAGTGTAGCTCCGGTGTCAGCGTGAAAACTACCTCTGCTGCTATTTTTTTATAGTCTATGTGGTGCTCGAAGTTCTCACCTCTATCTAGGTCGGAGGCTGATGCGTTATCCTCCCAGTTCTGTTGCTGGGACTCGCTCTCCCACTGCGGAGATTGGCGGGTGGAGGACTCGGCTTGAGGGCTGGTGCCGGGCGCCATTTTGTCCATGTCTCCTTCTTCTCCCTCGTTCCTCTTGCGGCCTGACCGCATGAAGTAGCGGTCCATTCGGGTGCTCTGAAGGTGCGGCGGAGGTTCCGGGTGGCTCGGCTGAGCATCAGGTCTGTGTGGGGACACTTTTGCTGTGTTTCTGGCCGGGGCAAGCGAGTGAGTCTGCTGAGCTCCGGACTCCTCGCTGCTTACAGTCAGGCGCCGGAACCGGAAGTCGTTTAGGTATTTTGTTTGTTATTTTCATTGACATTCTCATTGTATTATATGCTGTGCCTTTCTCTCTGCTCCTGCGTTTAACCTTTACTCTGTCTTGTGTCACTGTTGGCAATGGCCACTCTTGCGATTGCATTCACACTTTGGTCTTCGCTCTTGTATGTTGACCGTAGCCAGGCGGCGACTAGATTGGTAGACATACATACATTCTGTCTCTGTGCTCTCTCCCTCAAGAGAAACTATCCTGCTCTGTATTGCCCCATTACGTACAATCCTTAGCTGGCATCTGTGGCTGTGCAGAGGATCTGTTCCTCTGCACTCCACAGCTCCATCTGCCGGCAGCAATTCCCCTCTACAGGTGCATTGCACCGCAGCTAGGTTCTCTCAGATTAGACGCTTGTGGGGGATTTCCGCAGTGTCAGCGCGCATCCTGTGCGCTGACCACGGAAATAATTCCACAATCATTACAATGTGGTTTAGTAATTACTGGAAAGAGTGAGGCTGAGGATTCGGCCGCTGAGGACATAATAGTGAGTCTAGAATCAGGAAATGTAAATGCATCCAGTTCTTTTGTTTCTGATGAGCATATATTTGTACCCTAGGCTATGGCTGATTTTTTTGCTGGTGATAGAAGATATGTGGTTGAGGAACATAAAATGCAAATTTTTCATGCTCATACAAAAGCGTTATTGGAAACCTGCGATCGCAGAATCACACTGATGAAGCCCACGTGAGTGGGCGTAATGTATGTGGGCGGGGCTTGGAGACATTGGATCGGAGGAGTAGCCGGACTGCCACATGCCGTAATCCCCTAAGAGCGCCTTGTACTGACAGACGGAGAGCCTTTGGCGATTGCAGGTACCTGCTGGCCGCGGGACGCCGCGGCGGATTGCCTGGAATCAGGTGAAAGTAAGGTACCCACTCCTTTGTTTTTTGTGAGCTCAAAGAACTGTGGATCACGCTGATGCCTTATGGGAGGGAGCACGCCGTCTGAACAGGCAAGCTGGTTGGAATGCTTATACCATTACATTATGGACATGGTGCAGTGACAGCTTATCTTGTCTATCTAAAGAGCCCGTTGAGATAGCTTCATTGAAAGTGACGAGTCATGCTGAGACTGTCCTGTTGGTTTACACAATTCCTAGTTAGGTACACACACACATGCGACTAGGGTCGGCCGATCCAGATCTGAGTGTGGATGTGTGTTGAAAGGTGGCATGTGAGTATGTGTCCAGGAGTACTCCTCGTGCGCTAAACCCACGTCTTGTTTTTAAAGGGTTACCTTTTTAGGGGGATGGTTTTTCACATGATCTTCTACTAATAAACATTTTTGCAGACAGTTTTTTGAGTGACGGTTGTTTAATTTATGTCTCTACAATTTGGCTTTCAACCAGCCTTCCCCACTGGAGGTAGTTTATTTCTCCAGAGAGTGAACTCTGCATATGAAGGGACCAGTGCACCAGTGTTGTTAATTTTTGCCTACTTGCCGACCTATGTTGCCCCTTGTCTGAAAATATTGCGGCAGTGGGGATTGACTGTGGAGGATATCAGATCCGCTGAGAGGAAATCTCTCACGGATCGAGTCATAGACTCCTATTTTCATGATTCACTGGCCTTAAGAGATTGCCCAAGCACAGATTTGGAGGAGGGCTTAACATTGATGAATTCACTGAGGATTCCAAATAAATTGAGGGACATTGCTTGGCTTTCCTTTCATGGTAAACTCTATGTTAGAGGGAACGTAAGATTCGGGAGGAGTGCAGATCATGGTTGCCCTCGTGTGGAGTGTGGAGGTGCAGAGGGAAACCATGGATCATTTTCTGCTCCAGTGTCCCTTTAATGTAGATATATGCAAACAGGTGGGCGGGGTTCTGAGTATCCCTTTTCTGGAGCATCTGAGTTATGCAGAGTGGGCTTATGGTGCATTTAAAAATCGTCAGGGTTATAATTTGTGCACCTTATATTTAGTCAGTTTAGCTATTAGATACCACACTTGGTTGGCACGGTGTGAAGTCTCCATTAGGCAAAAAGCCCTTCCTGC